>NW_027275059.1:0-70029 GCF_030028105.1 Mobula birostris
AAAGCACACGGTATTGGGGGTAGGTATTGATGTGGATAGAGAATTGGTTAGCAGACAGGAAGCAAAGAGTGGAATAAACGGGACCTTTTCAGAATGGCAGGCGGTGACTAGTGGGGTACTGTAAGGCTCAGTGCTGGGACCCCAGTTGTTTACAATATAATTAATGACCTAGATGAGGGAATTAAATGCAGCATCTCCAAGTTTGCGGATGACACGAAGCTGGGTGGCAGTGTTAGCTCTGAGGACGATGCTAAGAGGATGCAGGGTGACTTGGATAGATTGGGTGAGTGGGCAAATTCATGGCAGATGCAATTTAATGTGGATAAGTGTGAGGTTTTCCACTTTGGTGGCAAAAACAGGGAAACAGATTATTATTTGAATGGTGGCCGATTAGGAAAATGGGAGGTGCAACAAGACCTGGGTGTCGTTATACACCAGTCATTGAAAGTGGGCATGCAGGTACAGCAGGCGGTGAAAAGGCGAATGGTATGCTGGCATTCACAGCAAGAGGATTCGAGTACAGGAGCAGGGAGGTACTACTGCAGTTGTACAAGGCCTTTGTGAGACCACACCATGAGTATTTTGTGCAGTTTTGGTCCCCTAATCTGAGGAAAGACATTCTTGCCATAGAGGACATACAAAGAAGGTTCACCAGATTGATTCCAGGGATCGATTGATACCCGCATCACGGATAATGTCAATCAGATAGCACAGTACAAGGTGTACTCGACCATAGACCTAAAATCCGCTTACCATCAGCTGCCCATCCACCTGGAGGACCGCCCTTACACTGCCTTCGAGGCGGACGGCAGGCTTTATCAATTCCTGCGCGTCCCCTTTGGTGTCACGAATGGTGTATCTGTCTTCCAGAGGGCAATGGACCGGATGGTGGACCAGTGCCAACTGAAGGCCACGTTCCCATATCTGGATAACATCACCATCTGCGGCCACGACCGGCAGGATCACGACAACAACCTCCAAAAATTTCTCCAAGCGGCCAAATCTTTCAACCTCACCTATAACAAGGACAAGTGTGTATTTGGGACCAACCGACTTGCTGTCCTTGGGTGGGTCGTGGAGAATGGAGTCATTGGCCCTGACCCCAACCGTATGCGCCCCTTGTTGGAACTCCCTCTTCCCAATACCCTCAGAGCACTCAAAAGGTGCCTGGGCTTCTTTTCATATTACGCCCAATGGGTCTCTAACTATGCAGACAAGGCCCGCCCCCTGGTCAAGTCCACCACATTCCCCCTCTCTGCCGAGGCCCACGCGACCTTCAACCGCATAAAAGGGGACATTGCCAAAGCAGCAATGCATGCGGTGAATGAGGCCATTCCCTTCCAAGTAGAGAGTGACGCCTCCGACTTTGCGCTGGCTGCTACCCTTAACCAGGCAGGAAGACCAGTGGTGTTCTTCTCCCGTACCCTTCAAGGCACTGAACTTCGGCACTCCACGGTGGAGAAAGAGGCCTAGGCCATAGTGGAAGCTATAAGGCACTGGAGGCACTATCTTGCCGGCAAAAGGTTCACCCTGCTAACTGACCAGCGCTCAGTCGCATTCATGTTCAGTAATCAGCAGCGGAGCAAAATCAAAAATGATAAAATCCTGAGGTGGAGAATCGAACTCTCCACCTACAACTATGACATCATGTACAGGCCTGGGAAGCTCAACGAGCCCTCCGACGCCCTATCCCGGGGAACGTGCGCCAGCGCGCAGATCGACCGGCTATACGCCCTGCATGTAGAGCTTTGCCACCCGGGAGTCACCCGGCTTTTCCACTTCGTGAAAGCCCGGAACCTGCCTTACTCCCTTGAGGAGATCAGGATGATGACCAGGGACTGCCAAGTCTGCACAGAGTGCAAACCGCACTTCTACCGAACCGAAAAGGCACCACTCATCAAGGCCACCCGCCCCTTTGAGCGACTGAGTGTCGACTTTAAGGGCCCCCTTCCCTCCACCGACCGCAATGTGTACTTTCTTAACGTAATTGACGAGTACTCGCGGTTCCCCTTCGCCATCCCCTGCCCCGACACCACTACCACGTCAGTTGTAAAAGCCCTGCGCAAGTTCTTCACTCTGTTCGGATACCCATGCTATATCCACAGTGACAGAGCGTCCTCGTTTATGAGTGACCAATATCTACTGGCTAGGGGAGTTGCGACCAGTAGGACCACGAGCTGTAATCCCCGGGGGAATGGACAGGTAGAGAAGGAGAATGGCACAGTGTGGAAAGCCACACTCTTAGCCCTCAGGTCAAAGGGACTGCCAGTCTCCCGCTGGCAAGACGTCCTTCCCGAGGCACTCCACTCCATCCGCTCCCTGTTATGCCACCCCCCATGAGCGGCTCTTTTCGTTTCCCAGAAAATCGACCACTGGGACCACCCTACCACCTTGGCTGACGTCCCCGGGGCCAGTGCTGCTCCGGAAACATGCGAGGAGCCATAAATACTTCCCGATAGTCGGGAGGGTTCACTTACTTCATGCGAACCCCCAGTATGCCTACGTGGTTTTACCTGATGGGCGGGAGGACACGGTCTCCATCCGCGACCTGGCGCCCGCAGGAGGGATTACCGACGCCTAACGTGCTGGCACCTGAAGTCAGGCCGGAGCCAGCACAACCACCATCGCCGATGCTTGTCGATCACAGCGACGGACTCGACCGCCTGATAGACTTGACCTGTAAATATACTTCTTGTAAATATTGTCAGTCACTTCACCCCGCGGGACTCCTTTTTAAAAAAAAAGGAGGGGTGAATGTGGTAAACCATGTATATTTGTTGTAACTCGGTTACCTGTCTGGACACACCCCTCTGCTGACTGCCCCTGTGGCTCCTCCCAGCGTGTCCTGTATAAAGGTGTTCGCCTTGCCCCTCGTCCTCACTCTGGGGGCAGACACTCACTGTGGACGTCGTATTGTACAACGAATAAAAGCCTTTCAGTATTTTTACCAAACCTCAGTCTTCTGGAGTAATTGAAGGTGCTTCAGAGAATGGATCAGCTCATGATAAAATGGCGGAGCAGACACGATGAGCCGAATGGCAAACTTCTGCTCGTTTGGCTTATGGTCTTATGGTCTTATGATGTAATGGCCATTACAGAGACTTGGCAGGCAGCAGGGCAGGAAAGGATTCTCAATATTCCTGGACTTCAGTGCTTTAAAAGGGATGGAGGGGGGCGTAAAATGGGAGGAGGGATGGCATTACTGGTCAGGGATACTATTACAGCTACAGAAAGGGTGGGTAATGTAGCAGGATCCTCTTTCGAGTCAGTATGGGTGGAAGGCAGGAACAGGAAGGGAGCAGTTAATCTATTGGGTGTATTCTATAGTCCCCCTGGTAGCAGCAGAGATACTGAGGAGCAGATTGGGAGGCAGATTTTGGACCTCCTCTGAGAGTGTCCATGGTTTTGACAGCATGGTCCTGTTATGGTCTAATGGCAGTATCCTGGGCTGGGCTTCCTGCTGTCATCTGCTCTGCCTCCCAGAAGCTCACAGGATTCCCAAGACCGTAATCTATGTTTCCGAGCTGCCTCTGACATTCCCTAGTCTTTGACCTATGATGTCCTGAGGAAGTTTCCGAGGAATATGTCGACCTCCTTGAGGTTTTCAGTGAAGAGATGGAAAACACACGCACCACCCCATCGGCTCTACAGTTGTGCCATAGTTATTTCAGGATCCTGTCCACATGAGGGAGACTTTATTCCCTCCCAGGACCTGAAATGCTGGTCAAGGACAAATGTATTCAAGAGGGTCTTGCCTCACAGTCTATTAGATCCTGCACTTCCCCAGCAGGAGAGGGTTCTGTTTGTGATTCACATGGGCCAATGCCACAGGAAAGCAGCATCTATCATCAAGGACGTCCAGCATTCAGGATACGCTCTCTCCTCACCACTACATCTGGGAGAGGGATGCTGGACCCCTTTGTTCAGGAACAGTTGTTACCCTACAACCATCAGGCTCCTGAACCGGTGTGGATAAACTCATTCATCAACAAATCTCAACTGATTCCACAACCTACAGACTCACTTTCACAGAGTCTACAACTCAATATCATAGTCGTATTTTTTTTTATTTTCACCCTTTATTACCCTTGCCCATCAGTAGCTTCTCTGTCTTTGTCTTTTCCTGTTCAGTTTTTAATAAATTCTATTGTGTATTTTTCTTTCCTTCTCAACAGGTGCAAGAAATTGAATCTCCATGAATCACGTGGTAATGTATACATGTTTTGATAATAAATTTACCTGGAACTGTCAAGAAAGGGTTTTCAGTTTGATTTGTTGGTATAAGGTGGAGAATAGTGATGAAGATTTCACAAGAACTGGTAAGATCAGCCAGAGCTGCTGGATCCAGTCCAAGGGTTGAAAAACATTCCGAGGAACAAGATTGGACAAGATTCCACACGGTAGGCTTATTCAGAAAGTCAGAAGGCATGGGAGCCAGGGAGGTTTGGCCAGGTGGATTCAGAATTATCTTGCCTGCAGAAGGCAGAGGGTGGTGGTGGAGGGAGTACATTCAGATTGGAGGATTGTGACTAGTGGTGTCCCACAAGGGTCTGTTCTGGGACCTCTACTTTTCGTGATTTTTATTTACGACCTGGATGCAGAGGTAGAAGGGTGGGTTGGCAAGTTTGCAGATGATACAAAGGTTGGTGCTGTTGTACGTAGTGTAGAGGGTTGTCAAAGATTGCAGAGAGACATTGACAGGATGCAGAAGTGGGCTGAGAAGTGGCAGATGGAGATCAACCCGGAGAAGTTTGACGTGGTACACATTGGAAGGACAAACTCCAAGGCAGAGTAAAAAGTAAGTGGCTGGATACCTGGTTGTCTGGAGGAGCAAAGGGACCTCGGGATAAATGTCCGCCTTCAGTTAGTCCTGACGAAGGGTCTCGGACTGAAACGTCGACTGCACCTCTTCCTAGAGATGCTGCCTGGCCTGCTGTGTTCACCAGCAACTTTTATGTGTGTTGCCTGAAATTTGCCTCACAGGTGGATAGGGTAGTTAAGAAAGCTTATGGGGCGCTAGCTTTCACAAGTCGAGGGATAGAGTTTAAGAGTCTATATATTTCTACCACGGAGATGCAGTGGATGTTGTATATTTGGGTTTTCAGAAGGCCTTGGATAAGGTGCCACACATGAGTCTACTGAACAAGATAAGAGCCCATGGAATGATGGGAAAGTTACATACGTGGATAGGGCGTTGGCTGATTGGCAGGAAACAGAGAGTGGGAATAAAGGGATCCTATTCTGGTTGACTGCCGGTTACCAGTGGTGTCCCACAGGGGTC
Organism: Mobula birostris; assembly: GCF_030028105.1. Lineage (NCBI taxonomy): Eukaryota > Metazoa > Chordata > Chondrichthyes > Myliobatiformes > Myliobatidae > Mobula > Mobula birostris. The sequence continues at coordinate 5,282 of NW_027275059.1, forward strand.
CGTGTTGGGGCCGTTTCTTTTTACATTGTACATCAACGATTTGGATTATGCAATGGATGGTTTTGTGGCTAATCTTGCTGAAGATACGAACATAGTTGGAAGGGCCGGTAGTGCTGAGGAAATGGAGAGTCTGCAGAGAGACTTGGATAGATTGGAAGAATAGGCAAAGAAGTGGCAAATGAAATACGATGTTGGAAAGTGTATGGTGATGCACATTGGCAGAAGAAATAAACAGGCAGACTATTATTTAAATGGGGAGAGAATTCAAAGTTCTGAGATGTAACCGGCCTTGGGAGTCCTCATACAGGATACCTTTCAGGTTAACCTCCAGGTTGAGTCAGTAGTGAAGAAGGCGAATGCAATGTTGGCATTCATTTCTAGAGGAATAGAGTATAGGAGCAGGGATGTGATGTTGAGGCTCTATAAGGCGCTGGTGAGACCTCACTTGGGTTACTGTGGGCTGTTTTGGTCTCCTTATTTAAGAAAGGATGTGCTGACGTTGGAGAGGGCAGAGAGAAGATTCACTAGAATGATTCCGGGAATGAGAGGGTTAACATATGAGGAATGATTTTCCGCCCTTGGACCGTACTCCTTGGAGTTTAGAAGATTGAGGGGAGACTGCATAGAAACATTTTGAATGTTGAAAGGCATGGACAGAATGGATGTGGTGAAGTTGTTTCCATGATGGGGGAGTCTGGTACGAGAGGGCATGACTTAAGCGTTGAAGAGCGCCCATTCAGAACAGAAATGCGAAGAAATTTTTTTAGTCAGAGGGTGGTGAATCTATGGAATTTGTTGCCACGGGCAGACAGTGGAGGCCAAGTCATTGGGTGTATTTAAGGCAGAGATTGATAGGTATCTGAGTAGCCAGGGCATCAAAGGTTATGGTGAGAAGGCAGGGGAGAGGGACTAAATGGGAGAATGGATCAGCTCATGATAAAATGGCTGAGCAGACACGATGAGCCGAATGGCAAACTTCTGCTCCTTTGGCTTATGGTCTTATGGTCTTATGATGTAATGGCCATTACAGAGACTCGGCTGGCACCAGGGCAGGAAAGGATTCTCAGTATTCCTGGACTTCAGTGCTTTAAAAGGGATAGATGGTGGGCGTAAAAGGGGAGGAGGGATGGCATTACCGGTCAGGGATACTATTAAAGCTACAGAAAGGGTGGGTAACGTAGCAGGATCCTCTTTTGAGTCAGTATGGGTGGAAGTCAGGAACAGGCAGGAGCATTTAATCTATTGGGAGTATTCTACAGGCCCCCTGGTAGCAGCAGAGATACTGAGGAGCAGATTGGGAGGCAGATTTTGGACCTCCTCTGAGAGTGTCCATGGTTTTGACAGCAAGGCCCTGTTATGGTCTAATGGCAGTATCCTGGGCTGGGCTTCCTGCTGTCATCTGCTCTGCCTCCCAGAAGCTTACAGGATTCCCAAGACTGTAATCTATGTTTCCGAGCTGCCTCTGACATTCCCTAGTCTTTGACCTATGATGTTCTGAGGAAGTTTCCGAGGAATACGTCAACCTCCTTGAGGTTTTCAGTGAAGAGTGGAAAACACACGCACCACCCCATCGGCTCTACAGTTGTGCCATAGTTATTTCAGGATCCTGTCCACATGAGGGAGACTTTTTTCCCTCCCAGGACCTGAAATGCTGGTCAAGGACAAATGTATTCACAAGGATCTTGCCTCACAGTCTATTAGATCCTGCACTTCTCCAGCAGGAGAGGGTTCTGTTTGTGATTCACATGGGCCACTACCACAGGAAAGCAGCATCTATCATCAAGGACGCCCAGCATTCAGGATACGCTCTCTCCTCACCACTACATCTGGGAGAGGGTCGCTGGACCCCTTTGTTCAGGAACAGTTGTTACCCGACAACCATCAGGCTCCTGAACCGGTGTGGATAACCTCAGTCATCAACAAATCTCAACTGATTCCACAACCTACAGACTCACTTTCACAGAGTCTACCACTCAATATCATAGTCGTATTTTTTTTTATTTTCACCCTTTATTATCCTTGCCCATCGGTAGCTTCTCTGTCTTTGTCTTTTCCTGTGCAGTTTTTAATAAATTCTGCTGTGTGTTTTTTTTTCCTTCTCAACAGGTGCAAGAAATTGAATCTCCATGAATCACGTGGTAATGTATACATGTTTTGATAATAAATTTACCTGAAATTGTCAAGAAAAAATTGTAGGTTTGATTTGTTGGTATAAGGTGGAGAATAGTGATGAAGATTTCACAAGAGCTGGTAAGATCAGCCAGAGCTGCTGGATCCAGTCCAAGGGTTGAAAAACATTCCAAGGAACAAGATTTGACAAGAATCCACACGGTAGGCTTATTCAGAAAGTCAGAAGGCCTGGGAGCCAGGGAGGTTTGGCCAGGTGGATTCAGAATTGGCTTGCTTGCAGAAGGCAGAGGGTGGTGGTGGAGGGAGTGTATTCAGATTGGAGGATTGTGACTAGTGGTGTCCCACAAGGGTCTGTTCTGGGACTTCTACTCTTCGTGATTTTTATTTACGACCTGGATGCGGAGGTAGAAGGGTGGGTTGGCAAGTTTGCAGATGATACAAAGGTTGGTGGTGTTGTGGATAGTGTAGAGGATTGTCAAAGATTGCAGAGAGACAGTGACAGGATGCAGAAGTGGGCTGAGAAGTGGCAGATGGAGTTCAACTCGGATAAGTGTGAGGTGGTACATTTTGGAAGGACAAACTCCAAGGCAGAGTAAAAAGTAAGTGGCTGGATACCTGGTTGTCTGGAGGAGCAGAGGGACCTCGGGGTAAATGTCCGCCTTCAGTTAGTCCTGACGAAGGGTCTCGGCCTGAAACGTCGACTGCACCTCTTCCCAGAGATGCTGCCTGGCCTGCTGCGTTCACCAGCAACTTTTATGTGTGTTGCCTGAAAGTTGCCTCACAGGTGGATAGGGTAGTTAAGAAATCTTATGGGGTGCTAGCTTTCACAAGTCGAGGGATAGAGTTTAAGAGTCGCGATGTAATGATGCAGCTCTATAAAACTCTGGTTTGGCCACACTTGGAGTACTGTGTCCAGTTCTGGTCACCTCACTATAGGAAGGATGTGGAAGCATTGGAAAGGGTCCAGAGGAGATTTACCAGGATGCTGCCTGGTTTAGAGAGTATGCATTATGGTCAGAGATTAAGGGAGCTAGGGCTTTACTCGTTGGAGAGAAGGAGGATGAGAGGAGACATGATAGAGGTGTACAAGATAATAAGAGGAATAGATAGAGTGGATAGCCAGCGCCTCTTCCCCAGGGCACCACTGCTCAATACAAGAGGACATGGCTTTAAGGTAAGGGGTGGGAAGTTCAAGGGGGATATTAGAGGAAGGTTTTTTACTCAGAGAGTGGTTGGTGCGTGGAATGCACTGCCTGAGTCAGTGGTGGAGGCAGATACACTAGTGAAGTTTAAGAGACTACTAGACAGGTATATGGAGGAATTTAAGTTGGGGGCTAAGATTGGAGGCAGGGTTTGATGGTCAGCACAACATTGTGGGCCGAAGGGCCTGTACTGTGCTGTACTATTCTATGTTCTATGTTCTATGAACTTGGAACAGTGAACAAAACAGTCGAGAAACATGCCATTAATTTCTAATTTAATGCCCCACTGAACTCATGCCATCTAACAATATAATATCCCCACTTGTGCATTTCCTGCACGTTCATGTACCTATTGTAGAGTCTCTTGATCCTCTCTGTTGTATTTGCTTCAAGTATCACCCCTGGAGGGGCATTTCATGCACCCACCACAAGATGTCAACAAAACCTTGCCCCACATATCTCCTTTCAACTTAACCCCTCTCAGCATAAAGACATGCCACCTCGTCTGTGATATTTCAACAAAACCAATTGCCTATTCTATCTGTGACTCTGTAATCTGACAAACATTTGTTAAATTTTCCTTCAGCCTCCGCAGCTGCAGAGAAAACAACGCGAGTTTATCCATTCTCTGCTTATAATCCACGTCGGGTCTCAGCATGTGCCAGACCTGCCCATCCAGATGAGGTGACACTTTGCCTGTGAGTTTGTCGTGTCACCGACTGTATCCATTCTCTTATGTAGTGCACAGACGTGTCACTGATTACGGAACTACTTTGTCTCTATCCACCACGCCAAGTGATTCTGGGAATGATGGGAATAGGGTGCATTTTATTCACCCTATCTATTCCCCACAAAACCTATACACATCTTGAGAGCAGATGAGGGGAAAGGTGAGTGATCGGGAAGGGAAATGAAGTAAGAAGCTGGGAGGTGATAGGCTTTGAGGAAAGAGAAGCAGAATAAAGGGTGTAAAGGTAGGAAGGCTGAAGGGCTAACGTGGGTGTATTTCACTGCAAGAAACATCAGGAACAAAGGTGCTGAGCTGAGAGCTTGGATACATACATGGAATTATGATAAGGAGATGGCGGAGGAGCTGAACGTGTATTTTGCGTCAGTCTTCACTGAGGAAGGCATCAGCAGTATACCGGACACTCAAGGGAGGCAGGGAAGAGAAATGTGCACTATCACAATTACGACACAGAAAGTACTCAGGAAGCTGAATAGTCTAAAGGTAGATAAATCTCCCGGAGCAGATGGAATGCACCCGCGTGTTCTGAAGAGAGTAGCTGTGGAGATTGCGGAGGCATTAGCGATGATCTTTCAAAAGTCGATAGATTCTGGCATGGTTCTGGAGGACTGGAAGGTTGCAAATGTCACTCAGATGTTTAAGAAGGGAGCAAGGAAGCAAAAAGGAAATTATAGACCTATTAGCTCGACATCGGTGGTTGGGATGTTGTTGGAGTCGATTGTCAAGGATCAGGTTACAGAGTACCTAAGGGATATGGCAAGATAGGCAGAACTCAGCATGGATTCCTTAAAGGAAAATCCTGCCTGACAAACCTATTACAATTTTTTGAGTGAATTACAAGTCGGCCAGACAAAGAAAATGATTGGTTAAGACAAATGTAGGTCCCCTACTGACAGAAACAGGTGAATTGATTATGGGGAAAAAGGACATGGCAGACCAATTGAATAACTACTTTGGTTCGGTCTTCACTAAGGAGGATATATATAATCTTCCGGAAATAGTAGGGGACAGAGGGTCTCGTGAGATGGAGGAATTAAGGGAAACTCATGTTCGTAGGGAAGTAGTGTTAGGTAAATTGAAGGGATTAAAAGCAGATAAATCCCCAGGGCCAGATGATCTGCATCCCAGCGTGCTTAAGGAAGTAGCCCAAGAAATAGTGGATGCATTGGTGATAATTTTTCAAAACTCTTTAGATACTGGACTAGATTCTGAGGATTGGAGGGTGGCTAATGTAACCCCGCTTTTTGAAAACGGAGGGAGAGAGAAACTGGGGAATTATAGGTTAGCCTGACATCGGTGGTGGGGAAAATGCTAGAGTCACTTATAAAAGATGTGATAACAGCACATTTGGAAAGCGGTGAAATCATCGGACAAAGTCAGCATGGATTGGTGAAAGGAAAATCTTGTCTGACGAATTTCATAGAATTTTTTGAGGATGTAAATAGTAGAGTGGATAGGGGAGAACCAGTGGATGTGGGATATTTGGATTTTCAAAAGGCTTTTGACAAGGTCTCACACAGGAGATTAGTGGGCAAACTTAAAGCACACAGTATTTGGGGTAAGGTATTGATGTGGATAGAGAATTGTTTGGCAGACAGAAAGCAAAGAGTGGAATAAATGGGACCTTTTCAGAATGGCAGGGAGTGACTAGTGGGGTAACCCAAGGCTCAGTGCTGAGACCCCAGTTGTTTACAATATAATTAATGATCTATATGAGTGAATTAAATGCAGCATCTCCAAGTTTGCGGATGACACAAAGTTGGGCGGCAGTGTTAGCTGTGAGGAGGATGCTAAGAGGATGCAGGGTGACTTGGATAGGTTAGGTGAGTGGGCAAATTCATGGCAGATGCAATTTAATGTGGATAAATGTGAGGTTTTCCACTTTGGTGGCAAAAACAGGAAAACAGTTTATTATTTGAATGGTGGCCGATTAGGAAAAGGGGAGGTGCAACGAGACCTGGGTGTCATTATACACCAGTCATTGAAAGTGGGCATGCAGGTACAGCAGGCGGTGAAAAAGGCAAATGGTATGCTGGCATTTATAGCGAGAGGATTCGAATACAGGAGCAGGGAGGTACTACTGCAGTTGTACAAGGCCTTAGTGAGACCACACCTGGAGTACTTTGTGCAGTTTTGGTCCCCTAATCTGAGGAAAGACATTCTTGCCATAGAGGACATACAAAGAAGGTTCACCAGATTGATTCTTGGGATGGCAGGACTTTCATATGATAAAAGACTGGATCGACTAGGCTTATAGTCTCTGGAATTTAGAAGATTAAGGGGGGATCTGATTGAAGCGTATAAAATTCTAAAGGGATTGGAAAGGCGAGATGCAGGAAGATTGCTCCGGAATTTGGGGAAGTCCAGATCGAGGGGTCACAGTTTGAGGATAAAGGGGAAGCCTTTTCGGACCGAGTTTAGGAAAAACTTCTTCACACAGAGAGTGGTGAATCTGTGGAATTCTCTGACACAGGAAACAGTTGAGGCCAGTTCGTTGGCTTTTTTAAGAGGGAGTTAGATCTGGCTCTTGTGGCTAAAGAGATCGGGGGTACGGAGGGAAGGTTGCTCTAGGGTTCTGAGTTGGATGACCAGTCATGACCATACTGAATGAAGTTGCAGGCTCGAAGGGTCGAACGGCCTGCTCCTGCACCTATTTTCTATATTTCTATATATTTCTACAAGGGAGATGCAGTGGATGTTGTACATTTGGGTTTTCAGAAGGCCTTTGATATGGTGCCACACATGAATCTACTGAACAAGATAAGAGCCCATGGAATGACGGGAAAGTTACATACGTGGATAGGGCATTGGCTGATTGGCAGGAAACAGAGAGTGGGAATAAAGGGATCCTATTCTGGTTGGCTGCCGGTTACCAGTGGTGTCCCACAGGGGTCCGTGTTGGGGCCGCTTCTTTTTACATTCTACATCAACGATTTGGATTATGGAATAGATGGTTTTGTGGCTAATCTTGCTGATGATACGAACATAGTTGGAAGGGCTGGTGGTGCTAAGGAAATGGAGAGTCTGCAGAGAGACTTGGATAGATTGGAAGAATGGGCAAAGAAGTGGCAAATGAAATACAATGTTGGAAAGTGTATGGTGATGCACATTGGCAGAAGAAATAAACAGGCAGACTATTATTTAAATGGGGAGAGAATTCAAAGTTCTGAGATGCAACAGGACTTGGGAGTCCTCATACAGGATACCTTTCAGGTTAACCACCAGGTTGAGTCGGTAGTGAAGAAGGCGAATGCAATGTTGGCATTCATTTCTAGAGGAATAGGGTATAGGAGCAGGGATGTGATGTTGAGGCTCTATAAGACGCTGGTGAGACCTCACTTGGGTTACTGTGGGCTGTTTTGGTCTCCTTATTTAAGAAAGGATGTGCTGACTTTGGAGAGGGCAGAGAGAAGATTCACTAGAATGATTCCGGGAATGAGAGGGTTAACATATGAGGAACTTTTTTCCGCTCTTGGACTGTACTCCTTGGAGTTTAGAAGATTGAGGGGAGACTGCATAGAAACATTTTGAATGTGGAAAGGCATGGACAGAATGGATGTGGTGAAGTTGTTTCCATGATGGGGGAGTCTGGTACAAGAGGGCATGACTTAAGCGTTGAAGAGCGCCCATTCAGAACGGAAATGCGAAGAAATTTTTTTAGCCAGATGGTGATGAATCTATGCAATTTGTTGCCACGGGCAGACAGTGGAGGCCAAGTCATTGGCTGTATTTAAGGCAGAGATTGATTGGTATTCGAGCAGCCAGGGCATCAAAGGTTATGGTGAGAAGGCAGGGGAGAGGGACTAAATGGGAGAATGGATCAGCTCATGATAAAATGGCGGAGCAGACTCGATGAGCCGAATGGCAAACTTCTGCTCCTTTGGCTTATGGTCTTATGGTCTTATGATGTAATGGCCATTACAGAGACTCGGCTGGCACCAGGGCAGGAAAGGATTCTCAATATTCCTGGACTTCAGTGCTTTAAAAGGGATAGATGGTGGGCGTAAAAGGGGAGGAGGGATGGCATTACCGGTCAGGGATACTATTAAAGCTACAGAAAGGGTGGGTAATGTAGCAGGATCCTCTTTCGAGTCAGTATGGGTGGAGGTCAGGAACAGGAAGGGAGCAGTTATTCTATTGGGTGTAGTCTATAGTCCCCCTGGTAGCAGCAGAGATACTGAGGAGCAGATTGGGAGGCAGATTTTGGACCTCCTCTGAGAGTGTCCATGGTTTTGACAGCATGGTCCTCTTATGGTCTAATATCAGTATCCTGGGCTGGGCTTCCTGCTGTCATCTGCTCTGCCTCCCAGAAGCTTACAGGATTCCCAAGACTGTAATCTATGTTTCCGAGCTGCCTCTGACATTCCCAAGTCTTTGACCTATGATGTTCTGAGGAAGGTTCCAAGGAATACTCCGACCGCCTTCAGGTTTTCAGTGAAGAGATGGAAAACACGCGCACCACCCCATCGGCTCTACAGTTGTGCCATAGTTATTTCAGGATCCTGTCCACATGAGGGAGACTTTATTCCCTCCCAGGACCTGAAATGCCGGTCAAGGACAAATGTATTCAAGAGGGTCTTGCCTCACAGTCTATTAGATCCTGCACTTCCCCAGCAGGAGAGGGTTCTGTTTGTGATTCACATGGGCCACTGCCACAGGAAAACAGCATCTATCATCAAGGACGCCCAGCATTCAGGATACGCTCTCTCCTCACCACTACATCTGGGAGAGGGACGCTGGACCCCTTTGATCAGGAACAGTTGTTACCCTACAACCATCAGGCTCCTGAACCGGTGTGGATAACCTCATTCATCAACAAATCTCAACTGATTCCACAACCTACAGACTCACTTTCACAGAGTCTACAACTCAATATCATAGTCGTATTTTTTTTTATTTTCACCCTTTATTACCCTTGCCCATCGGTAGCTTCTCTGTCTTTGTCTTTTCCTGTGCAGTTTTTAATAAATTCTATTGTGTGTTTTTTTTCTTCTCAGCCGGTGCAAGAAATTGAATCTCCATGAATCACGTGGTAATGTATACATGTTTTGATAATAAATTTACCTGGAACTGTCAAGAAAGTGTTTTCAGTTTGATTTGTTGGTATAAGGTGGAGAATAGTGATGAAGATTTCACAAGAACTGGTAAGATCAGCCAGAGCTGCTGGATCCAGTCCAAGGGTTGAAAAACATTTCGAGGAACAAGATTGGACAAGATTCCACACGGTAGGCTTATTCAGAAAGTCAGAAGGCATGGGAGCCAGGGAGGTTTGGCCAGGTGGATTCAGAATTGTCTTGCCTGCAGAAGGCAGAGGGTGGTGGTGGAGGGAGTACATTCAGATTGGAGGATTGTGACTAGTGGTGTCCCACAAGTATCTGGTCTGGGACCTCTACATTTTGTGATTTTAATTTACGACCTGGATGCGGAGGTAGAAGGGTGGGTTGGCAAGTTTGCAGATGACACAAAGGTTGGTGCTGTTGTAGATAGTGTAGAGGATTGTCAAAGATTGCAGCGAGACAGTGTCAGGATGTAGAAGTGGGCTGAGAAGTGGCAGATGGAGTTCAACTCGGAGAAGTTTGACGTGGTACACTTTGGAAGCACAAACATCAAGGCAGAGTACAAAGTAAGTGGCAGGAAACATGGTTGAGTGGAGGAGCAGAGGGATCTCGGGGTACATGTCCACAGATCCCTGTAAGTTCCCTCACAGGTGGATAGGGTAGTTAAGAAAGTTTACGGGGTGTTAGCTTTCATAATTCGAGGGATGGAGTTTAAGATTTGCGATGTAATGATGCAGCTTTATAAAACTCTGGTTAGGACACACTTGGAGTACTGTGTCCAGTTCTGCTCACCTCGCTATATTAAGGATGTGAAAGCATTGGAAAGGGTACAGAGGAGATTTACCAGGATGCTGCCTGGTTTAGAGAGTATGCATCATGATCAGAGATTAAGGGAGCTAGGCCTTTACTCTTTGGAGAGAAGGAGGATGAGAGGAGACATGATAGAGGTGTACAAGATAATAAGAGGAATAGATAGAGTGGATAGACAGCACCTCTTCCCCAGGGCACCACTGCTCAATACAAGAGGACACGACTTTAAGGTAAGGGGTGGGAAGTTCAAGGGGGATATTAGAGGAAGGTTTTTTACTCAGAGAGTGGTTGGTGTGTAGAATGCACTGCCTGAGTCAGTGGTGGAGGCAGATACACTAGTGAAGTTTAGGAGACTACTAGACAGGTATATGGAGGAATTTAAGTTGGGGGCTAAGATTGGAGGCAGGGTTTGAGGGTCGGCACAACATTGTGGGCCGAAGGGCCTGTACTGTGCTGTACTATTCTATGTTCTATGTTCTATGAACTTGGAACAGTGAACAAAACATTTGAAAAACATGCCATTAATTTCTCATTTAATGCCCCACTGAATTAATGCCATCTAACAATATAATATCCCCACTTGTCCATTTCCTGTACGTTCATGTACCTATTGAAGAGTCTCTTGATCCTCTCTGTTGTATTTGCTTCAAGTATCACCCCTGGAGGGGCATTTCATGCACCCACCACAAGATGTCAACAAAACCTTGCCCCACATAACTCCTTTCAACTTAACCCCTCTCAGCATAAAGACATGCCACCTCGTCTGTGATATTTCAACAAAACCAATTGTCTGTTCTATCTGTGACTCTGTAATCTGACAAACATTTGTTAAATTTTCCTTCAGCCTCCGCAGCTGCAGAGAAAACAACGCGAGTTTATCCATTCTCTGCTTATAATCCACGTCGGGTCTCAACAATTGGCAGACCTGCCCATCCAGATGAGGTGACACTTTGCCTGTGAGTTTGTCGTGTCACCGACTGTATCCATTCTCTTATGTAGTGCACAGACGTGTCACTGATTACGGAACTACTTTGTCTCTATCCACCACGCCAAGTGATTCTGGGAATGATGGGAATAGGGTGCATTTTATTCACCCTATCTATACCCCTCAAAACCTATACACATCTTGAGAGCAGATGAGGGGAAAGATGAGTGATCGGGGAAGGGAAATGAAGTAAGAAGCTGGGAGGAGATAGGCTTTGAGGAAAGAGAAGCAGAATAAAGGGTGTAAAGGTAGGAAGGCTGAAGGGCTAACGTGGGTGTATTTCACTGCAAGAAACATCAGGAACAAAGGTGCTGAGCTGAGAGCTTGGATACATACATGGAATTATGATAAGGAGATGGCGGAGGAACTGAATGTGTATTTTGCGTCAGTCTTCACTGAGGAAGGCATCAGCAGTACACCGGACACTCAAGGGAGGCAGAGAAGAGAAATGTGCGCAGTCACAATTACGACACAGAAAGTACTCAGGAAGCTGAATAGTCTAAAGGTAGATAAATCTCCCGGAGCAGATGGAATGCACCCGCGTGTTCTGAAGAAAGTAGCTGTGGAGATTGCGGAGGCATTAGCGATGATCTTTCAAAAGTCGATAGATTCTGGCATGGTTCCGGAGGACTGGAAGGTTGCAAATGTCACTCAGATGTTTAAGAAGGGAGCAAGGAAGCAAAAAGGAAATTATAGACCTATTAGCTTGACATCGGTGGTTGGGATGCTGTTGGAGTCGATTGTCAAGGATCAGGTTACTGAGTACCAAGAGGGATATGGCAAGATAGGCAGAACTCAGCATGGATTCCTTAAAGGAAAATCCTGCCTGACAAACCTATTACAATTTTTTGAGTGAGTTACAAGTCGGCTAGACAAAGAAAATGATTGGTTAAGACAAATGTAGGTCCCCTACTGACAGAAACAGGTGAATTGATTATGGGGAAAAAGGACATGGCAGGCCAATTGAATAACTACTTTGGTTCGGTCTTCACTAAGGAGGATATATATAATCTTCCGGAAATAATAGGGGACAGAGGGTCTCGTGAGATGGAGGAATTAAGGGAAACTCATGTTCGTAGGGAAGTGGTGTTAGGTAAATTGAAGAGATTAAAGGCAGATAAATCCCCAGGGCCAGAAGGTCTGCATCCCAGAGTGCTTAAGGAAGTAGCCCAAGAAATAGTGGATGCATTGATGATAATTTTTCAAAACTCTTTAGATACTGGACTAGATTCTGAGGATTGGAGGGTGGCTAATGTAACCCCGCTTTTTGAAAACGGAGGGAGAGAGAAACCGGGGAATTATAGGTTAGCCTGACATCGGTGTTGGGGAAAATGCTAGAGTCACTAATAAAAGATGTGATAACAGCACATTTGGAAAGCGGTGAAATCATCGGACAAAGTCAGCATGGATTTGTGAAAGGAAAATCGTGTCTGCCGAATTTCATAGAATTTTTTGAGGATGTAAATAGTAGAGTGGATAGGGGAGAACCAGTGGATGTGGGATATTTGGATTTTCAAAAGGCTTTTGACAAGGTCCCACACAGGAGATTAGTGGGCAAACTTAAAGCACACAGTATTTGGGGTAAGGTATTGATGTGGATAGAGAATTGGTTGGCAGACAGAAAGCAAAGAGTGGAATAAACGGGACCTTTTCAGAATGGCAGGGAGTGACTGGTGGGGTAACCCAAGGCTCAGTGCTGAGACCCCAGTTGTTTACAGTATAATTAATGACCTATATGAGGGAATTAAATGCAGCATCTCCAAGTTTGCGGATGACACGAAGCTGGGCGGCAGTGTTAGCTGTGAGGAGGATGCTAAGAGGATGCAGGGTGACTTGGATAGGTTAGGTGAGTAGGCAAATTCATGGCAGATGCAATTTAATGTGGATAAATGTGAGGTTTTCCACTTTGGTGGCAAAAACAGGAAAACAGATTATTATTTGAATGGTGGCCGATTAGGAAAAGGGGAGGTGCAACGAGACCTGGGTGTCGTTATACACCAGTCATTGAAAGTGGGCATGCAGGTACAGCAGGCGGTGAAAAAGGCGAACGGTATGCTGGTATTTATAGCGAGAGGATTCCAGTACAGGAGTAGGGAGGTACTACTGCAGTTGTACAAGGCCTTTGTGAGACCACACCATGAGTATTTTGTGCAGTTTTGGCCCCCTAATCTGAGGAAAGACATTCTTGCCATAGAGGACATACAAAGAAGGTTCACCAGATTGATTCTTGGGATTGCAGAACTTTCATATGATAAAAGACTGGATCGACTAGGCTTATAGTCTCTGGAATTTAGAAGATTGAGGGGGGATCTGATTGAAGCATATAAAATCCTAAAGGGATTGGAAAGGCTAGATGCAGGAAGATTGCTCTAGAAGTTGGGGAAGTCCAGATCGAGGGGTCACAGTTTGAGGATAAAGGGGAAGCCATTTCGGACCGAGTTTAGGAAAAACTTCTTCACACAGAGAGTGGTGAATCTGTGGAATTCTCTGACACAGGAAACAGTTGAGGCCAGTTCGTTGGCTTTTTTAAGAGGGAGTTAGATCTGGCTCTTGTGGCTAAAGAGATCGGGGGTACGGAGGGAAGGCTGCTATCGGGTTCTGAGTTGGATGATCAGCCATGACCATACTGAATGAAGTTGCAGGCTCGAAGGGTCGAACGGCCTGCTCCTGCACCTATTTTCTATATTTCTTAATATTTCTACAAGGGAGATGCAGTGGATGTTGTATATTTGGGTTTTCAGAAGGCCTTGGATGAGGTGCCACACATGAGTCTACTGAACAAGATAAGAGCCCATGGAATGACGGGAAAGTTACACACGTGGATAGGGCGTTGGCTGATTGGCAGGAAACAGAGAGTGGGAATAAAGGGATCCTGCACATTGGCAGAAGAAATAAACAGGCAGACTATTATTTAAATGGGGAGAGAATTCAAAGTTCTGAGATTACCAGTGGTGTCCCACAGGGGTCCGTGTTGGGGCCGTTTCTTTTTACATTGTACATCAACGATTTGGATTATGCAATAGATGGGTTTGTGGCTAAGTTTGCTGATAATACGAACATAGTTGGAAGGGCTGGTGGTGCTGAGGAAACGGAGAGTCTGCAGAGAGACTTGGATAGATTGGAAGAATGGGCAAAGAAGTGGCAAATGAAATACGATGTTGGAAAGTGTATGGTGATGCACGTTGGCAGAAGAAATAAACAGGCAGACTATTATTTAAATGGGGAAAGAATTCAAAGTTCTGAGATGCAACAGGACTTGGGAGTCCTCATACAGGATACCTTTCAGGTTAACCTCCAGGTTGAGTCGGTGGTGAAGAAGGCGAATGCAATGTTGGCATTCATTTCTAGAGGAATAGAGTATAGGAGCAGGGATGTGATGTTGAGGCTCTATAAGGTGCTGGTGAGACCTCACTTGGGTTACTGTGGGCTGTTTTGGTCTCCTTATTTAAGAAAGGATGTGCTGACGTCGGAGAGAGTACAGAGAAGATTCACTAGAATGATTCCGGGAATGAGAGGGTTAACATATGAGGAAAGTTTTCCGCTCTTGGACTGTATTCCTTGGAGTTTAGAAGATTGAAGGGAGACTGCATAGAAACATTTTGAATGTTGAAAGGCATGGACAGAATGGATGTGGTGAAGTTCTTTCCATGATGGGGGAGTCTGGTACGAGAGGGCATGACTTAAGCGTTCAGAACAGAAATGCGAAGAAATTTGTTTAGTCAGAGGGTGGTGAATCTATGGAATTTGTTGCCACGGGCAGACAGTGGAGGCCAAGTCATTGGGTGTATTTAAGGCAGAGATTGATAGGTATCTGAGTAGCCAGGGCATTACAGATTATGGTGAGAAGGCGGGGAGAGGGACTAAATGGGAGAATGGATCAGCTCATGATAAAATGGCGGAGCAGACTCGATGAGCCGAATGGCAAACTTCTGCTCCTTTGGCTTATGGTCTTATGGTCTTATGATGTAATGGCCAATACAGAGACTTGGCTGGCACCAGGGCAGGAAAGGATTCTCAATATTCCTGGACTTCAGTGCTTTAAAAGGGATAGATGGGGGGTGTAAAAGGGGAGGAGGGATGGCATTACTGGTCAGGGATACTATTACAGCTACAGAAAGGGTGGGTAATGTAGCAGGATCCTCTTTCGAGTCAGTATGGGTGGAAGTCAGGAACAGGAAGGGAGAAGTTAATCTATTGGGTGTATTCTATTGTCCCCCTGGTAGCAGCAGAGATACTGAGGACCAGATTGGGAGGCAGATTTTGGACCTCCTCTGAGAGTGTCCATGGTTTTGACAGCAAGGCCCTGTTATGATCTAATGGCAGTATCCTGGGCTGGGCTTCCTGCTGTCATCTGCTCTGTCTCCCAGAAGTTTACAGGATTCCCAAGACCGTAATCTATGTTTCCGAGCTGCCTCTGACATTCCCTAGTCTTTGACCTATGATGTTCTGAGGAAGTTTCCAAGGAATACGTTGACCTCCTTGAGGTTTTCAGTGAAGAGTGGAAAACACACGCACCACCCCATCGGCTCTACAGTTGTGCCATAGTTATTTCAGGATCCTGTCCACATGAGGGAGACTTTATTCCCTCCCAGGACCTGAAATGCTGGTCAAGGACAAATGTATTCAAGAGGGTCTTGCCTCACAGTCTATTAGATCCTGCACTTCCCCAGCAGGAGTGGGTTCTGTTTGTGATTCGCATGGGCCACTGCCACAGGAAAACAGCATCTATCATCAAGAACGCCCAGCATTCAGGATACGCTCTCTCCTCACCACTACATCTGGGAGAGGGACACTGGACCCCTTTGTTCAGGAACAGTTGTTACCCTACAACCATCAGGCTCCTGAACCGGTGTGGATAACCTCATTCATCAACAAATCTCAACTGATTCCACAACCTACAGACTCACTGTCACAGAGTCTACAACTCAATATCATAGTCGTATTTTTTTTTATTTTCACCCTTTATTATCGTTACCCATCGGTAGCTTCTCTGTCTTTGTCTTTTCCTTTGCAGTTTTGAATAAATTCTATTCTGTGTTTTTTTTCCTTCTCAACAGGTGCAAGAAATTGAATCTCCAAGAATCACGTGGTAATGTATACATGTTTTGATAATAAATTTACCTGGAACTATCAAGAAAGTGTTTTCAGTTTGATTTGTTGGTATAAGGTGGAGAATAGTGATGAAGATTTCACAAGAGCTGGTAAGATCAGCCAGAGCTGCTGGATCCAGTCCAAGGGTTGAAAAACATTCCAAGGAACAAGATTGGACAAGAATCCACACGGTAGGCTTATTCAGAAAGTCAGAAGGCATGGGAGCCAGGGAGGTTTGGCCAGGTGGATTCAGAATTGGCTTGCCTGCAGAAGGCAGAGGGTGGTGGTGGAGGGAGTACATTCAGATTGGAGGATTGTGACTAGTGGTGTCCCACAAGGGTCTGTTCTGGGACTTCTACTTTTCGTGATTTTTATTTACGACCTGGATGCGGAGGTAGAAGGGTGGGTTGGCAAGTTTGCAGATGATACAAAGGTTGGTGCTGTTGTAGATAGTGTAGAGGGTTGTCAAAGATTGCAGAGAGACAGGGACAGGATGCAGAAGTGGGCTGAGAAGTGGCAGATGGAGTTCAACCCGGAGAAGTTTGATGTGGTACACTTTGGAAGGACAAACTCCAAGGCAGAGTACAAAGTAAGTGGCTGGATAGCTGGTTGTCTGGAGGAGCAGAGGGACCTGGGGGTAAATGTCCGCCTTCAGTTAGTCCTGACGAAGGGTCTCGGCCTGAAACGTCGACTGCACCTCTTCCTAGAGATGCTGCCTGGCCTGCTGCGTTCACCAGCAACTTTTATGTGTGTTGCCTGAAAGTTGCCTCACAGGTGGATAGGGTAGTTAAGAAAGCTTATGGGGTGCTAGCTTTCACAAGTCGAGGGATAGAGTTTAAGAGTCGCGATGTAATGATGCAGCTCCATAAAACTCTGGTTTGGCCACACTTGGAGTACTGTGTCCAGTTCTGGTCACCTCACTATAGGAAGGATGTGGAAGCATTGGAAAGGGTCCAGAGGAAATTTACCAGGATGCTGCCTGGTTTAGAGAGTATGCATTATGATCAGAGATTAAGGGAGCTAGGGCTTTACTCGTTGGAGAGAAGGAGGATGAGAGGAGACATGATAGAGGTGTACAAGATAATAAGAGGAATAGATAGAGTGGATAGCCAGCGCCTCTTCCCCAGGGCACCACTGCTCAATACAAGAGGACATGACTTTAAGGTAAGGGGTGGGAAGTTGAAGGGGGATATTAGAGGAAGGTTTTTTTACTCAGAGAGTGGTTGGTGCGTGGAATGCACTGCCTGAGTCAGTGGTGGAAGCAGATACACTAGTGAAGTTTAAGAGACTACTAGACAGGTATATGGAGGAATTTAAGTTGGGGGCTAAGATTGGAGGCAGGGTTTGAGGGTCGGCACAACATTGTGGGCCGAAGGGCCTGAACTGTGCTGTACTATTCTATGTTCTATGTTCTATGAACTTGGAACAGTGAACAAAACAGTCGAGAAACATGCCATTAATTTCTCATTTAATGCCCCACTGAACTCATGCCATCTGACAATATAATATCCCCACTTGTCCATTTCCTGCACGTTCATGTACCTATTGAAGAGTCTCTTGATCCTCTCTGTTGTATTTGCTTCAAGTATCACCCCTGGAGGGGCATTTCATGCACCCACCACAAGATGTCAACAAAACCTTGCCCCACATAACTCCTTTCAACTTAACCCCTCTCAGCATAAAGACATGCCACCTCGTCTGTGATATTTCAACAAAACCAATTGTCTATTCTATCTGTGACTCTGTAATCTGACAAACATTTGTTAAATTTTCCTTCAGCCTCCGCAGCTGCAGAGAAAACAACGCGAGTTTATCCATTCTCTGCTTATAATCCACGTCGGGTCTCAACATGTGCCAGACCTGCCCATCCAGATGAGGTGACACTTTGCCTGTGAGTTTGTCGTGTCACTGACTGTATCCATTCTCTTATGTAGTGCACAGACGTGTCACTGATTACGGAACTACTTTGGCTCTATCCACCAGGCCAAGTGATTCTGGGAATGATGGGAATAGGGTGCATTTTATTCACCCTATCTATTCCCCTCAAAACCTATACACATCTTGAGAGCAGATGAGGGGAAAGGTGAGTGATCGGGAAGGGAAATGAAGTAAGAAGCTGGGAGGTGATAGGCTTTGAGGAAAGAGAAGCAGAATAAAGGGTGTAAAGGTAGGAAGGCTGAAGGGCTAACGTGGGTGTATTTCACTGCAAGAAAATCAGGAACAAAGGTGCTGAGCTGAGAGCTTGGATACATACATGGAATTATGATAAGGAGATGGCGGAGGAACTGAACGTGTATTTTGCGTCAGTCTTCACTGAGGAAGGCATCACCAGTATACCGGACACTCAAGGGAGGCAGGGAAGAGAAATGTGCACTATCACAATTACGACACAGAAAGTACTCAGGAAGCTGAATAGTCTAAAGGTAGATAAATCTCCCGGAGCAGATGGAATGCACCCGCGTGTTCTGAAGAGAGTAGCTGTGGAGATTGCGGAGGCATTAGCGATGATCTTTCAAAAGTCGATAGATTCTGGCATGGTTCTGGAGGACTGGAAGGTTGCAAATGTCACTCAGATGTTTAAGAAGGGAGCAAGGAAGCAAAAAGGAAATTATAGACCTATTAGCTCGACATCGGTGGTTGGGATGTTGTTGGAGTCGATTGTCAAGGATCAGGTTACAGAGTACCTAAGGGATATGGCAAGATAGGCAGAACTCAGCATGGATTCCTTAAAGGAAAATCCTGCCTGACAAACCTATTACAATTTTTTGAGTGAATTACAAGTCGGCTGGACAAAGAAAATGATTGGTTAAGACAAATGTAGGTCCCCTACTGACAGAAACAGGTGAATTGATTATGGGGAAAAAGGACATGGCAGACCAATTGAATAACTACTTTGGTTCGGTCTTCACTAAGGAGGATATATATAATCTTCCGGAAATAGTAGGGGACAGAGGGTCTCGTGAGATGGAGGAATGAAGGGAAACTCATGTTCGTAGGGAAGTGGTGTTAGGTAAATTGAAGGGATTAAAAGCAGATAAATCCCCAGGGCCAGATGATCTGCATCCCAGCGTGCTTAAGGAAGTAGCCCAAGAAATAGTGGATGCATTGGTGATAATTTTTCAAAACTCTTTAGATACTGGACTAGATTCTGAGGATTGGAGGGTGGCTAATGTAACCCCGCTTTTTGAAAACGGAGGGAGAGAGAAACTGGGGAATTATAGGTTAGCCTGACATCGGTGGTGGGGAAAATGCTAGAGTCACTTATAAAAGATGTGATAACAGCACATTTGGAAAGCGGTGAAATCATCGGACAAAGTCAGCATGGATTGGTGAAAGGAAAATCTTGTCTGACGAATTTCATAGAATTTTTTGAGGATGTAAATAGTAGAGTGGACAGGGGAGAACCAGTGGATGTGGGATATTTGGATTTTCAAAAAGCTTTTGACAAGGTCTCACACAGGAGATTAGTGGGCAAACTTAAAGCACACAGTATTTGGGGTAAGGTATTGATGTGGATAGAGAATTGTTTGGCAGACAGAAAGCAAAGAGTGGAATAAATGGGACCTTTTCAGAATGGCAGGGAGTGACTAGTGGGGTAACCCAAGGCTCAGTGCTGAGACCCCAGTTGTTTACAATATAAATAATGATCTATATGAGTGAATTAAATGCAGCATCTCCAAGTTTGCGGATGACACAAAGTTGGGCGGCAGTGTTAGCTGTGAGGAGGATGCTAAGAGGATGCAGGGTGACTTGGATAGGTTAGGTGAGTGGGCAAATTCATGGCAGATGCAATTTAATGTGGATAAATGTGAGGTTTTCCACTTTGGTGGCAAAAACAGGAAAACAGTTTATTATTTGAATGGTGGCCGATTAGGAAAAGGGGAGGTGCAACGAGACCTGGGTGTCATTATACACCAGTCATTGAAAGTGGGCATGCAGGTACAGCAGGCGGTGAAAAAGGCAAATGGTATGCTGGCATTTATAGCGAGAGGATTCGAATACAGGAGCAGGGAGGTACTACTGCAGTTGTACAAGGCCTTAGTGAGACCACACCTGGAGTACTTTGTGCAGTTTTGGTCCCCTAATCTGAGGAAAGACATTCTTGCCATAGAGGACATACAAAGAAGGTTCACCAGATTGATTCTTGGGATGGCAGGACTTTCATATGATAAAAGATTGAATCGACTACGCTTATAGTCTCTGGAATTTAGAAGATTGAGGGGGGATCTGATTGAAGCATATAAAATCCTAAAGGGATTGGAAAGGCGAGATGCAAGAAGATTGCTTCCGAAGTTCGGGAAGTCCAGATCGAGGGGTCACAGCTTGAGGATAAAGGGGAAGCCTTTTCGGACCGAGTTTAGGAAAAACTTCTTCACACAGAGAGTGGTGAATCTGTGGAATTCTCTGACACAGGAAACAGTTGAGGCCAGTTCGTTGGCTTTTTTAAGAGGGAGTTAGATCTGGCTCTTGTGGCTGAAGAGATCAGGGGGTATGGAGGGAAGGCTGCTGTAGGGTTCTGAGTTTGATGATCAGCCATGACCATACTGAATGAAGTTGCAGGCTCGAAGGGTGGAACGGCATGCTCCTGCACCTATTTTCTATCTTTCTATATATTTCTACAAGGGAGATGCAATGGATGTTTTATATTTGGGTTTTCAGAAGGCCTTTGATAAGGTGCCACACATGAGTCTACTGAACAAGATAAGATCCCATGGAATGACGGGAAAGTTATACACGTGGATAGAG
The DNA here is from genome assembly GCF_030028105.1 of Mobula birostris. Taxonomy (NCBI): domain Eukaryota; kingdom Metazoa; phylum Chordata; class Chondrichthyes; order Myliobatiformes; family Myliobatidae; genus Mobula; species Mobula birostris. The sequence continues at coordinate 26,051 of NW_027275059.1, forward strand.
CGTTGGCTGATTGGCAGGAAACAGAGAGTGGGAATAAAGGGATCCTATTCTGGTTGGCTGCCGGTTACCAGTGGTGTTCACAGGGGTCCGTGTTGGGGCCGTTTCTTTTTACATTGTACAACAACGATTTGGATTATGGAATAGATGGTTTTGTGGCTAATCTTGCTGATGATACGAACATAGTTGGAAGGGCTGGTTGTGCTGAGGAAACGGAGAGTCTGTGGAGAGACTTGGATAGATTGGAAGAATGGGCAAAGAAGTGGCAAATGAAATACGATGTTGGAAAGTGTATGGTGATGCACGTTGCAGAAGAAATAAACAGGCAGACTATTATTTAAATGGGGAAAGAATTCAAAGTTCTGAGATGTAACCGGACTTGGGAGTCCTCATACAGGATACCTTTCAGGTTAACCTCCAGGTTGAGTCGGTGGTGAAGAAGGCGAATGCAATGTTGGCATTCATTTCTAGAGGAATAGGGTATAGGAGCAGGGATGTGATGTTGAGGCTCTATAAGGCGCTGGTGAGGCCTCACTTGGAGTACTGTGGGCTGTTTTGGTCTCCTTATTTAAGAAAGGATGTACTGACGTTGGAGAGAGCAGAGAGAAGATTCACTAGAATGATTCCGGGAATGAGAGGGTTAACATATGAGGAACGTTTTTCCGCTCTTGGACTGTACTCCTTGGAGTTTAGAAGATTGAGGGGAGACTGCATAGAAACATTTTGAATGTTGAAAGGCATGGACAGAATGGATGTGGTGAAGTTGTTTCCATGATGGGGGAGTCTGGTACGAGAGGGCATGACTTAAGCGTTGAAGAGCGCCCATTCAGAACAGAAATGCAAAGAAATTTTTTTAGTCAGAGGGTGGTGAATCTATGGAATTTGTTGCCACGGGCAGACAGTGGAGGCCAAGTCATTGGGTGTATTTAAGGCAGAGATTGATTGGTATTCGAGTAGCCAGGGCATCAAAGGTTATGGTGAGAAGGCAGGGGAGAGGGAGTAAATGGGAGAATGGATCAGCTCATGATAAAATGGCGGAGCAGACTCGATGAGCCGAATGGCAAACTTCTGCTCCTTTGGCTTCTGATCTTATGGTCTTATGATGTAATGGCCATTACAGAGACTCGGCTGGCACCAGGGCAGGAAAGGATTCTCAATATTCCTGGACTTCAGTGCTTTAAAAGGGATAGATGGTGGGCGTAAAAAGGGAGGAGGGATGGCATTACCGGTCAGGGATACTATTAAAGCTACAGAAAGGGTGGGTAATGTAGCAGGATCCTCTTTTGAGTCAGTATGGGTGGAAGTCAGGAACAGGCAGGAGCAGTTAATCTATTGGGAGTATTCTACAGGCCCCCTGGTAGCAGCAGAGATACTGAGGAGCAGATTGGGAGGCAGATTTTGGACCTCCTCTGAGAGTGTCCATGGTTTTGACAGCAAGGCCCTGTTATGGTCTAATGGCAGTATCCTGGGCTGGGCTTCCTGCTATCATCTGCTCTGCCTCCCAGAAGCTTACTGGATTCCCAAAACTGTAATCTATGTTTCCGAGCTGCCTCTGACATTCCCTAGTCTTTGACCTATGATGTTCTGAGGAAGTTTCCGAGGAATACGTCGACCTCCTTGAGGTTTTCAGTGAGAGTGGAAAACACACGCACCACCCCATCGGCTCTACAGTAGTGCCATAGTTATTTCAGGATCCTGTCCACATGAGGGAGACTTTTTTCCCTCCCAGGAACTGAAATGCTGGTCAAGGACAAATGTATTCACGAGGATCTTGCCTCACAGTCTATTAGATCCTGCACTTCCCCAGCAGGAGAGGGTTCTGTTTGTGATTCACATGGGCCACTGCCACAGGAAAGCAGCATCTATCATCAAGGACGCCCAGCATTCAGGATACGCTCTCTCCTCACCACTACATCTGGGAGAGGGACGCTGGACCCCTTTGTTCAGGAACAGTTGTTACCCTACAACCATCAGGCTCCTGAACCGGTGTGGATAACCTCATTCATCAACAAATCTCAACTGATTCCACAACCTACAGATTCACTTTCACAGTGTCTACAACTCAATATCATAGTCGTATTTTATTTTTATTTTCACCCTTTATTACCCTTGCCCATCGGTAGCTTCTCTGTCTTTGTCTTTTCCTGTGCAGTTTTTAATAAATTCTGTTGTGTGTTTTTTTTCTTTCTCAACAGGTGCAAGAAATTGAATCTCCATGAATCACGTGGTAATGTATACATGTTTTGATAAGAAATTTACCTGGAACTGTCAAGAAAGGGTTGTAGGTTTGATTTGTTGGTATAAGGTGGAGAATAGTGATGAAGATTTCACAAGAACTGGTAAGATCAGCCAGAGCTGCTGGATCCAGTCCAAAGGTTGAAAAACATACCGAGGAACAAGATTGGACAAGGTTCCACACGGTAGGCTTATTTAGAAAGTCAGAAGGCATGGGAGCCAGGGAGGTTTAGTCAGGTGGATTCAGAATTGGCTTGCCTGCAGAAGGCAGAGGGTGGTGGTGGAGGGAGTGTATTCAGATTGGAGGATTGTGACTAGTGGTGTCCCACAAGGGTCTGTTCTGGGACCTCTACTTTTCGTGATTTTTATCTACGACCTGGATGCGGAGGTAGAAGGGTGGGTTGGCAAGTTTGCAGATGATACAAAGGTTGGTGCTGTTGTATATAGTGTGGAGGATTGTCAAAGATTGCAGAGAGACATTGACAGGATGCAGAAGTGGCAGATGCAGTTTAACTCGGAGAAGTTTGACGTGGTACACTTTGGAAGGACAAACTCCAAGCCAGAGTAAAAAGTAAGTGGCTGGATACCTGGTTGTCTGGAGGAGCAGAGGGATCTCGGGGTAAGTGTCCGCCTTCAGTTAGTCCTGACGAAGGGTCTCGGACTGAAACGTCGACTGCACCTCTTCCTAGAGATGCTGCCTGGCCTGCTGTGTTCACCAGCAACTTTTATGTGTGTTGCCTGAAAGTTGCCTCACAGGTGGATAGGGTAGTTAAGAAAGCTTATGGGGTGCTAGCTTTCACAAGTCGAGGGATAGAGTTTAAGAGTCGCGATGTAATGATGCAGCTCTATAAAACTCTGGTTAGGCCACACTTGGAGTACTGTGTCCAGTTCTGGTCACCTCACTATAGGAAGGATGTGGAAGCATTAGAAAGGGTCCAGAGGAGATTTACCAGGATGCTGCCTGGTTTAGAGAGTATGCATTATGATCAGAGATTAAGGGAGCTAGGGCTTAACTCTTTGGAGAGAAAGAGGATGAGAGGAGACATGATAGAGGTGTACAAGATAATAAGAGGAATAGATAGAGTGGATAGCCAGCGCCTCTTCCCCAGGGCACCACTGCTCAATACAAGAGGACATGGCTTTAAGGTAAGGGGTGGGAAGTTGAAGGGGGATATTAGAGGAAGGTTTTTTACTCAGAGAGTGGTTGGTGCGTGGAATGCACTGCCTGAGTCAGTGGTGGAGGCAGATACACTAGTGAAGTTTAAGAGACTACTAGACAGGTATATGGAGGAATTTAAGTTGGGGGCTAAGATTGGAGGCAGGGTTTGAGGGTCGGCACAACATTGTGGGCCGAAGGGCCTGTACTGTGCTGAACTATTCTATGTTCTATGTTCTATGAACTTGGAACAGTGAACAAAACATTTGAGAAACATGCCATTAATTTCTCATTTAATGCCCCACTGAACTAATGCCATCTAACAATATGATATCCCCACTTGTCCATTCCCTGCACATTCATGTACCTATTGAAGAGTCTCTTGATCCTCTCTGTTGTATTTGCTTCAAGTATCACCCCTGGAGGGGCATTTCATGCACCCACCACAAGATGTCAACAAAACCTTGCCCCACATAACAGCTTTCAACTTAACCCCTCTCAGCATAAAGACATGCCACCTCGTCTGTGATATTTCAACAAAACCAATTGTCTATTCTATCTGTGACTCTGTAATCTGACAAACATTTGTTAAATTTTCCTTCAGCCTCCGCAGCTGCAGAGAAAACAACGCGAGTTTATCCATTCTCTGCTTATAATCCACGTCGGGTCGCAACAAGTGGCAGACCTGCCCATCCAGATGAGGTGACACTTTGCCTGTGAGTTTGTCGTGTCACCGACTGTATCCATTCTCTTATGTAGTGCACAGACGTGTCACTGATTACGGAACTACTTTGGCTCTATCCACCACGCCAAGTGATTCTGGGAATGATGGGAATAGGGTGCATTTTATTCACCCTATCTATTCCCCTCAAAACCTATACACATCTTGAGACCAGATGAGGGGAAAGATGAGTGATCGGGGAAGGGAAATGAAGTAAGAAGCGGGGAGGAGATAGGCTTTGAGGAAAGAGAAGCAGAATAAAGGGTGTAAAGGTAGGAAGGCTGAAGGGCTAACGTGGGTGTATTTCACTGCAAGAAACATCAGGAACAAAGGTGCTGAGCTGAGAGCTTGGATACATACATGGAATTATGATAAGGAGATGGCGGAGGAACTGAACTTGTATTTTGCGTCAGTCTTCACTGAGGAAGGCATCAGCAGTATACCGGACCCGCGTGTTCTGAAGAGAGTAGCTGTGGAGATTGCGGAGGCATTAGCGATGATCTTTCAAAAGTCGATGTATTCTGGCATGGTTCCGGAGGACTGGAATGTTGCAAATGTCACTCAGATGTTTAAGAAGGGAGCAAGGAAGCAAAAAGTAAATTATAGACCTATTAGCTTGACATCAGTGGTTGGGATGTTGTTGGAGTCGATTGTCCAGGATCAGGTTACAGAGTACCTAGAGGGATATGGCAAGATAGGCAGAACTCAGCATGGATTCCTTAAAAGAAAATCCTGCCTGACAAACCTATTACAATTTTTTGAGTGAATTACAAGTCGGCTAGACAAAGAAAATGATTGGTTAAGACAAATTTAGGTCCCCTACTGACAGAAACAGGTTAATTGATTATGGGGAAAAAAGGATATGGCAGACCAATTGAATAAATACTTTGGTTCGGTCTTCACTAACGAGGATATATATAATCTTCCGGAAATAGTAGGGGACAGAGGGGAGAGTGAGATGGAGGAATTAAGGGAAACTCATGTTCGTTGGGAAGTGGTGTTAGGTAAATTGAAGGGATTAAAGGCAGATAAATCCCCAGGGCCAGATGATCTGCATCCCAGAGTGCTTAAGGAAGTAGCCCAAGAAATAGTGGATGCATTGGTGATAATTTTTCAAAACTCTTTAGATACTGGACTAGATTCTGAGGATTGGAGGGTGGCTAATGTAACCCCGCTTTTTGAAAATGGAGGGAGAGAGAAACCGGGGAATTATAGGTTAGCCTGACATCGGTGGTGGGGAAAATGCTAGAGTCACTTATAAAAGATGTGATAACAGCACATTTGGAAAGCGGTGAAATCATCGGACAAAGTCAGCATGGATTGGTGAAAGGAAAATCTTGTCTGCCGAATTTCATAGAATTTTTTGAGGATGTAAATAGTAAAGTGGATAGGGGAGAACCAGTGGATGTGGGATATTTGGATTTTCAAAAGGTTTTTGACAATGTCCCACACAGGAGATTAGTGGGCAAACTTAAAGCACACAGTATTTGGGGTAAGGTATTGATGTGAATAGAGAATTGGTTGGCAGACTGAAAGCAAAGAGTGGAATAAACGGGACCTTTTCAGAATGGCAGGGAGTGACTAGTGGGGTAACCCAAGGCTCAGTGCTGAGACCCCAGTTGTTTACAATATATATTAATGACTTGGAGGAGGGAATTAAATGCAGCATCTCCAAGTTTGCGGATGACACGAAGCTGGGCAGCAGTGTTAGCTGTGAGGAGGATGCTAAGAGGATGCAGGGTGACTTGGATAGGTTAGGTGAGTGGGCAAATTCATGGCAGATGCAATTTAATGTGGATAAATGTGAGGTTTTCCACTTTGGTGGCAAAAACAGGAAAACAGATTATTATTTGAATGGTGGCCGATTAGGAAAAGGGGAGGTGCAACGAGACCTGGGTGTCATTGTACACCAGTCATTGAAAGTGGGCATGCAGGTATAGCAGGCGATGAAAAAGGCGAATGGTATGCTGGCATTTATAGCGAGAGGATTCGAGTACAGGAGCAAGGAGGTACTACTGCAGTTGTACAAGGCCTTAGTGAGACCACACCTGGAGTACTTTGTGCAGTTTTGTTCCCCTAATCTGAGGAAAGACATTCTTGCCATAGAGGACATACAAAGAAGGTTCACCAGATTGATTCTTGGAATGGCAGGACTTTCATATGATAAAAGATTGAATCGACTAGGCTTATAGTCTCTGGAATTTAGAAGATTGAGGGTGGATCTGATTGAAGCGTATAAAATCCTAAAGGGATTGGAAAGGCTAGATGCAGGAAGATTGCTCTCGAAGTTGGGGAAGTCCAGATCGAGGGGTCACAGTTTGAGGATAAAGGGGAAGCCTTTTCGGACCGAGTTTAGGAAAAACTTCTTCACACAGAGAGTGGTGAATCTGTGGAATTCTCTGACACAGGAAACAGTTGAGGCCAGTTCGCTGGCTTTTTTAAGAGGGAGTTAGATCTGGCTCTTGTGGCTAAAGAGATCAGGGGGTATGGAGGGAAGGCTGCTATCGGGTTCTGAGTTGGATGATCAGCCATGACCATACTGAATGAAGTTGCAGGCTCGAAGGGTCGAACGGCCTGCTCCTGCACCTATTTTCTATATTTCTATATATTTCTACAAGGGAGATGCAGTGGATATTGTATATTTGGGTTTTCAGAAGGCCTTTGATAAGGTGCCACACATGAGTCTACTGAACAAGATAAGAGCCCATGGAATGACGGGAAAGTTACACACATGGATAGGGCGTTGGCTGATTGGCAGGAAACAGAGAGTGGGAATAAAGGGATCCTATTCTGGTTGACTGCCGGTTACCAGTGGTGTCCCACAGGGGTCCGTGTTGGGGCCGTTTCTTTTTACATTGTACATCAACGATTTGGATTATGGAATAGATGGTTTTGTGGCTAATCTTGCTGATGATACGAAGATAGTTGGAAGGGCCGGTAGTGCTGAGGAAACAGAGAGTCTGCAGAGAGACTTGGATAGATTGGAAGAATGGGCAAAGAAGTGGCAAATGAAATACGATGTTGGAAAGTGTATGGTGATGCACATTGCCAGAAGAAATAAACAGGCAGACTATTATTCAAATGCGGAGAGAATTCAAAGTTCTGAGATGTAACCGGACTTGGGAGTCCTCATACAGGATACCTTTCAGGTTAACCTCCAGGTTGAGTCGGTGGTGAAGAAGGCGAATGCAATGTTGGCATTCATTTCTAGAGGAATAGGGTATAGGAGCAGGGATGTGATGTTGAGGCTCTATAAGGCGCTGGTGAGACCTCACTTGGAGTACTGTGGGCTGTTTTGGTCTCCTTATTTAAGAAAGGATGTGCTGACTTTGGAGAGGGCAGAGAGAAGATTCACTAGAATGATTCCGGGAATGAGAGGGTTAACATATGAGGAACTTTTTTCCACTCTTGGACCGTACTCCTTGGAGTTTAGAAGATTGAGGGGAGACTGCATAGAAACATTTTGAATGTGGAAAGGCATGGACAGAATGGATGTGGTGAAGTTGTTTCCATGATGGGGGAGTCTGGTACGAGAGGGCATGACTTAAGCGTTGAAGGGTGCCCATTCAGAACAGAAATGCGAAGAAATTTTTTTAGCCAGATGGTGGTGAATCTATGGAATTTGTTGCCACGGGCAGACAGTGGAGGCCAAGTTATTGGCTGTATTTAAGGCAGAGATTGATTGGTATTCGAGTAGCCAGGGCATCAAAGGTTATGGTGAGAAGGCAGGGGAGAGGGACTAAATGGGAGAATGGATCAGCTCATGATAAAATGGCGGAGCAGACTCGATGAGCCGATTGGCAAACTTCTGCTCCTTTGGCTTATGGTCTTATGGTCTTATGATGTAATGGCCATTACAGAGACTCGGCTGGCACCAGGGCAGGAAAGGATTCTCAGTATTCCTGGACTTCAGTGCTTTGAAAGGGATAGATGGTGGGCGTAAAAGGGGAGGAGGGATGGCATTACCGGTCAGGGATACTATTAAAGCTACAGAAAGGGTGGGTAATGTAGCAGGATCCTCTTTCGAGTCAGTATGGGTGGAGGTCAGGAACAGGAAGGGAGCAGTTAATCTATTGGGTGTAGTCTATAGTCCCCCTGGTAGCAGCAGAGATACTGAGGAGCAGATTGGGAGGCAGATTTTGGACCTCCTCTGAGAGTGTCCATGGTTTTGACAGCATGGTCCTCTTATGGTCTAATATCAGTATCCTGGGCTGGGCTTCCTGCTGTCATCTGCTCTGCCTCCCAGAAGCTTACAGGATTCCCAAGACTGTAATCTATGTTTCCGAGCTGCCTCTGACATTCCCAAGTCTTTGACCTTTGATGTTCTGAGGAAGGTTCCAAGGAATACTCCGACCGCCTTCAGGTTTTCAGTGAAGAGATGGAAAACACACGCACCACCCCATCGGCTCTACAGTTGTGCCATAGTTATTTCAGGATCCTGTCCACATGAGGGAGACTTTATTCTCTCCCAGGACCTGAAATGCCGGTCAAGGACAAATGTATTCAAGAGGGTCTTGCCTCACAGTCTATTAGATCCTGCACTTCCCCAGCAGGAGAGGGTTCTGTTTGTGATTCACATGGGCCACTGCCACAGGAAAACAGCATCTATCATCAAGGACGCCCAGCATTCAGGATACGCTCTCTCCTCACCACGACATCTGGGAGAGGGACGCTGGACCCCTGTGTTCAGGAAAGGTTGTTACCCTACAACCATGAGGCTCCTGAACCGGTGTGGATAACCTCATTCATCAACAAATCTCAACTGATTCCACAACCTACAGACTCACTTTCACAGAGTCTACAACTCAATATCATAGTCGTATTTGTTTTTATTTTCACCCTTTATTATCCTTACCCATCGGTAGCTTCTCTGTCTTTGTCTTTTCCTGTGCAGTTTTTAATAAATTCTATTGTGTGTTTTTTTTCTTCTCAGCCGGTGCAAGAAATTGAATCTCCATGAATCACGTGGTAATGTATACATGTTTTGATAATAAATTTACCTGGAACTGTCAAGAAAGTGTTTTCAGTTTGATTTGTTGGTATAAGGTGGAGAATAGTGATGAAGATTTCACAAGAACTGGTAAGATCAGCCAGAGCTGCTGGATCCAGTCCAAGGGTTGAAAAACATTTCGAGGAACAAGATTTGACAAGAATCCACACGGTAGGCTTATTCAGAAAGTCAGAAGGCATGGGAGCCAGGGAGGTTTAGTCAGATGGATTCAGAATTGTCTTGCCTGCAGAAGGCAGAGGGTGGTGGTGGAGGGAGTACATTCAGATTGGAGGATTGTGACTAGTGGTGTCCCACAAGTATCTGGTCTGGGACCTCTACATTTCGTGATTTTAATTTACGACCTGGATGCGGAGGTAGAAGGGTGGGTTGGCAAGTTTGCAGATGACACAAAGGTTGGTGCTGTTGTAGATAGTGTAGAGGATTGTCAAAGATTGCAGCGAGACAGTGACAGGATGCAGAAGTGGGCTGAGAAGTGGCAGATGGAGTTCAACTCGGGGAAGTTTGACGTGGTAGACTTTGGAAGCACAAACATCAAGGCAGAGTACAAAGTAAGTGGCTTTATACCTGGTTGAGTGGAGGAGCAGAGGGACCTCGGGGTACATGTCCACAGATCCCTGAAAGTTCCCTCACAGGTGGATAGGGTAGTTAAGAAAGTTTACGGGGTGTTAGCTTTCATAATTCGAGGGATGGAGTTTAAGAGTTGCGATGTAATGATGCAGCTTTATAAAACTCTGGTTAGGACACACTTGGAGTACTGTGTCCAGTTCTGCTCACCTCGCTATATTAAGGATGTGAAAGCATTGGAAAGGGTACAGAGGAGATTTACCAGGATGCTGCCTGGTTTAGAGAGTATGCATCATGATCAGAGATTAAGGGAGCTAGGCCTTTACTCTTTGGAGAGAAGGAGGATGAGAGGAGACATGATAGAGGTGTACAAGATAATAAGAGGAATAGATAGAGTGGATAGACAGCACCTCTTCCCCAGGGCACCACTGCTCAATACAAGAGGACACGGCTTTAAGGTAAGGGGTGGGAAGTTCAAGGGGGATATTAGAGGAAGGTTTTTTACTCAGAGAGTGGTTGGTGCGTGGAATGCACTGCCTGAGTCAGTGGTGGACGCAGATACACTAGTGAAGTTTAGGAGACTACTAGACAGGTATATGGAGGAATTTAAGTTGGGGGCTAAGATTGGAGGCAGGGTTTGAGGGTCGGCACAGCATTGTGGGCTGAAGGGCCTGTACTGTGCTGTACTATTCTATGTTCTATGTTCTATGAACTTGGAACAGTGAACAAAACATTTGATAAACATGCCATTAATTTCTCATTTAATGCCCCACTGAATTAATGCCATCTAACAATATAATATCCCCACTTGTCCATTTCCTGCACGTTCATGTACCTATTGAAGAGTCTCTTGATCCTCTCTGTTGTATTTGCTTCAAGTATCACTCCTGGAGGGGCATTTCATGCACCCACCACAAGATGTCAACAAAACCTTGCCCCACATAACTCCTTTCAACTTAACCCCTCTCAGCATAAAGACATGCCACCTCGTCTGTGATATTTCAACAAAACCAATTGTCTATTCTATCTGTGACTCTGTAATCTGACAAACATTTGTTAAATTTTCCTTCAGCCTCCGCAGCTGCAGAGAAAACAACGCGAGTTTATCCATTCTCTGCTTATAATCCACGTCGGGTCTCAACAAGTGGCAGACCTGCCCATCCAGATGAGGTGACACTTTGCCTGTGAGTTTGTCGTGTCACCGACTGTATCCATTCTCTTATGTAGTGCACAGATGTGTCACTGATTACGGAACTACTTTGTCTCTATCCACCACGCCAAGTGATTCTGGGAATGATGGGAATAGGGTGCATTTTATTCACCCTATCTATACCCCTCAAAACCTATACACATCTTGAGAGCAGATGAGGGGAAAGATGAGTGATCGGGGAAGGGAAATGAAGTAAGAAGCTGGGAGGAGATAGGCTTTGAGGAAAGAGAAGCAGAATAAAGGGTGTAAAGGTAGGAAGGCTGAAGGGCTAACGTGGGTGTATTTCACTGCAAGAAACATCAGGAACAAAGGTGCTGAGCTGAGAGCTTGGATACATACATGGAATTATGATAAGGAGATGGCGGAGGAACTGAATGTGTATTTTGCGTCAGTCTTCACTGAGGAAGGCATCAGCAGTACACCGGACACTCAAGGGAGGCAGAGAAGAGAAATGTGCGCAGTCACAATTACGACACAGAAAGTACTCAGGAAGCTGAATAGTCTAAAGGTAGATAAATCTCCCGGAGCAGATGGAATACACCCGCGTGTTCTGAAGAGAGTAGCTGTGGAGATTGCGGAGGCATTAGCGATGATCTTTCAAAAGTCGATAGATTCTGGCATGGTTCCGGAGGACTGGAAGGTTGCAAATGTCACTCAGATGTTTAAGAAGGGAGCAAGGAAGCAAAAAGGAAATTATAGACCTATTAGCTTGACATCGGTGGTTGGGATGCTGTTGGAGTCGATTGTCAAGGATCAGGTTACTGAGTACCTAGAGGGATATGGCAAGATAGGCAGAACTCAGCATGGATTCCTTAAAGGAAAATCCTGCCTGACAAACCTATTACAATTTTTTGAGTGAGTTACAAGTCGGCTAGACAAAGAAAATGATTGGTTAAGACAAATGTAGGTCCCCTACTGACAGAAACAGGTGAATTGATTATGGGGAAAAAGGACATGGCAGACCAATTGAATAACTACTTTGGTTCGGTCTTCACTAAGGAGGATATATATAATCTTCCGGAAATAGTAGGGGACAGAGGGTCTCGTGAGATGGAGGAATTAAGGGAAACTCATGTTCGTAGGGAAGTGGTGTTAGGTAAATTGAAGGGATTAAAGGCAGATAAATCCCCAGGGCCAGAAGGTCTGCATCCCAGAGTGCTTAAGGAAGTAGCCCAAGAAATAGTGGATGCATTGATAATAATTTTTCAAAACTCTTTAGATACTGGACTAGATTCTGAGGATTGGAGGGTGACTAACGTAACCCCGCTTTTTGAAAACGGAGGGAGAGAGAAACCGGGGAATTATAGGTTAGCCTGACATCGGTGTTGGGGAAAATGCTAGAGTCACTAATAAAAGATGTGATAACAGCACATTTGGAAAGCGGTGAAATCATCGGACAAAGTCAGCATGGATTTGTGAAAGGAAAATCTTGTCTGCCGAATTTCATAGAATTTTTTGAGGATGTAAATAGTAGAGTGGATAGGGGAGAACCAGTGGATGTGGGATATTTGGATTTTCAAAAGGCTTTTGACAAGGTCCCACACAGGAGATTAGTGGGCAAACTTAAAGCACACAGTATTTGGGGTAAGGTATTGATGTGGATAGAGAATTGGTTGGCAGACAGAAAGCAAAGAGTGGAATAAACGGGACCTTTTCAGAATGGCAGGCAGTGACTAGTGGGGTAACCCAAGGCTCAGTGCTGAGACCCCAGTTGTTTACAGTATAATTAATGACCTATATGAGGGAATTAAATGCAGCATCTCCAAGTTTGCGGATGACAAGAAGCTGGGCGGCAGTGTTAGCTGTGAGGAGGATGCTAAGAGGATGCAGGGTGACTTGGATAGGTTAGGTGAGTAGGCAAATTCATGGCAGATGCAATTTAATGTGGATAAATGTGAGGTTTTCCACTTTGGTGGCAAAAACAGCAAAAACAGATTATTATTTGAATGGTGGCCGATTAGGAAAAGGGGAGGTGCAACGAGACCTGGGTGTCATTGTACACCAGTCATTGAAAGTGGGCATGCAGGTACAGCAGGCGGTGAAAAAGGCAAATGGTATGCTGGTATTTATAGCGAGAGGATTCCAGTACAGGAGCAGGGAGGTACTACTGCAGTTGTACAAGGCCTTAGTGAGACCACACCTGGAGTACTTTGTGCAGTTTTGGTCCCCTAATCTGAGGAAAGACATTCTTGCCATAGAGGACATACAAAGAAGGTTCACCAGATTGATTCTTGGGATGGCAGGACTTTCATATGATAAAAGATTGAATCAACTAGGCTTATAGTCTCTGGAATTTAGAAGATTGAGGGGGGATCTGATTGAAGCATATAAAATCCTAAAGGGATTGGAAAGGCTAGATGCAAGAAGATTGCTTCCGAAGTTGGGGAAGTCCAGATCGAGGGGTCACAGCTTGAGGATAAAGGGGAAGCCTTTTCGGACCCAGTTTAGGAAAAACTTCTTCACACAGAGAGTGGTGAATCTGTGGAATTCTCTGACACAGGAAACAGTTGAGGCCAGTTCGTTGGCTTTTTTAAGAGGGAGTTAGATCTGGCTCTTGTGGCTAAAGAGATCAGGAGGTATGGAGGGAAGGCTGCTATAGGGTTCTGAGTTGGAATATCAGCCATGACCATACTGAATGAAGTTGCAGGCTCGAAGGGTGGAACGGCCTGCTCCTGCACCTATTTTCTATCTTTCTATATATTTCTACAAGGGAGATGCAATGGATGTTGTATATTTGGGTTTTCAGAAGGCCTTTGATAAGGTGCCACACATGAGTCTACTGAACAAGATAAGAGCCCATGGAATGACGGGAAAGTTATATACGTGGATAGGGCGTTGGCTGATTGGCAGGAAACAGAGAGTGGGAAGAAAGGGATCCTATTCTGGTTGGCTGCCGGTTACCAGTGGTGTCCCACAGGGGTCCGTGTTGGGGCCGCTTCTTTTTACATTGTACAACAATGATTTGGATTATGGAATAGATGGTTTTGTGGCTAATCTTGCTGATGATATGAACACAGTTGGAAGGGCCGGTAGTGCTGAGGAAACGGAGAGTCTGCAGAGAGACTTGGATAGATTGGAAGAATGGGCAAAGAAGTGGCAAATGAAATACGATGTTGGAAAGTGTATGGTGATGCACATTGGCAGAAGAAATAAACAGGCAGACTATTATTTAAATGGGGAAAGAATTCAAAGTTCTGAGATGTAACCGGACTTGGGAGTCCTCATACAGGATACCTTTCAGGTTAACCTCCAGGTTGAGTCCGTGGTGAAGAAGGCGAATGCAATGTTGGCATTCATTTCTAGAGGAATAGAGTATAGGAGCAGGGATGTGATGTTGAGGTTCTATAAGGCGCTGGTGAGACCTCACTTGGGTTACTGTGGGCTGTTTTGGTCTCCTTATTTAAGAAAGGATGTGCTGACGTTGGAGAGAGCAGAGAGAAGATTCACTAGAATGATTCCGGGAATGAGAGGGTTAACATATGAGGAACGTTTTTCCGCTCTTGGACTGTACTCCTTGGAGTTTAGAAGATTGAGGGGAGACTGCATAGAAACATTTTGAATGTTGAAAGGCATGGACAGAATGGATGTGGTTAAGTTGCTTCCATGATGGGGGAGTCTGGTACGAGAGGGCATGACTTAAGCGTTGAAGGGTGCCCATTCAGAACAGAAATGCGAAGAAATTTTTTTAGTCAGAGGGTGGTGAATCTATGGAATTTGTTGCCACGGGCAGACAGTGGAGGCCAAGTCATTGGGTGTATTTAAGGCAGAGATTGATTGGTATTCGAGTAGCCAGGGCATCAAAGGTTATGTTGAGAAGGCAGGGGAGAGGGAGTAAATGGGAGAATGGATCAGCTCATGATAAAATGGCTGAGCAGACTCGATGAGCCGAATGGCAAACTTCTGCTCCTTTGGCTTATGGTCTTATGGTCTTATGATGTAATGGCCATTACAGAGACTCGGCTGGCACCAGGGCAGGAAAGGATTCTCAATATTCCTGGACTTCAGTGCTTTAAAAGGGATAGATGGTGGGCGTAAAAGGGGAGGAGGGATGGCATTACCGGTCAGGGATACTATTAAAGCTACAGAAAGGGTGGGTAATGTAGCAGGATCCTCTTTTGAGTCAGTGTGGGTGGAAGTCAGGAACAGGCAATAGCAGTTAATCTATTGGGAGTATTCTACAGGCCCCCTGGTAGCAGCAGAGATACTGAGGAGCAGATTGGGAGGCAGATTTTGGACCTCCTCTGAGAGTGTCCATGGTTTTGACAGCAAGGCCCTGTTATGGTCTAATGGCAGTATCCTGGGCTGGGCTTCCTGCTGTCATCTGCTCTGCCTCCCAGAAGCTTACAGGATTCCCAAAACTGTAATCTATGTTTCCGAGCTGCCTCTGACATTCCCTAGTCTTTGACCTATGATGTTCTGAGGAAGTTTCCGAGGAATATGTCGACCTCCTTGAGGTTTTCAGTGAAGAGTGGAAAACACACGCACCACCCCATCGGCTCTACAGTTGTGCCATAGCTATTTCAGGATCCTGTCCACATGAGGGAGACTTTTTTCCCTCCCAGGACCTGAAATGCTGGTCAAGGACTAATGTATTCACGAGGATCTTGCCTAACAGTCTATTAGATCCTGCACTTCCCCAGCAGGAGAGGGTTCTGTTTGTGATTCACATGGGCCACTGCCACAGGAAAGCAGCATCTATCATCAAGGACGCCCAGCATTCAAGATACGCTCTCTCCTCACCACTACATCTGGGAGAGGGACGCTGGACCCCTTTGTTCAGGAACAGTTGTTACCCTACAACCATCTGGCTCCTGAACCGGTGTGGATAACCTCATTCATCAACAAATCTCAACTGATTCCACAACCTACAGACTCACTTTCACAGAGTCTACAACTGAATATCATAGTCGTATTTTTTTTTATTTTCACCCTTTATTACCCTTGCCCATCGGTAGCTTCTCTGTCTTTGTCTTTTCCTGTGCAGTTTTTAATAAATTCTGTTGTGTGTTTCTTTTTTTCCTTCTCAACAGGTGCAAGAAATTGAATCTCCATGAATCACGTGGTAATGTATACATGTTTTGATAATAAATTTACCTGAAACTGTCAAGAAAGGTTTTTCAGTTTGATTTGTTGGTATAAGGTGGAGAATAGTGATGAAGATTTCACAAGAACTGGTAAGATCAGCCAGAGCTGCTGGATCCAGTCCAAGGGTTGAAAAACATTCCGAGGAACAAGATTGGACAAGGTTCCACACGGTTGGCTTATTCAGAAAGTCAGAAGGCATGGGAGCCAGGGAGGTTTGGCCAGCTGGATTCAGAATTGGCTTGCCTGCAGAAGGCAGAGGGTGGTGGTGGAGGGAGTACATTCAGATTGGAGGATTGTGACTAGTGGTGTCCCACAAGGGTCTGTTCTGGGACCTCTACTTTTCGTGATTTTTATTTACGACCTGGATGCGGAGGTAGAAGGGTGGTTTGGCAAGTTTGCAGATGACACAAAGGTTGGTGGTGTTGTGGATAGTGTAGAGGATTGTCAAAGATTGCAGAGAGACAGGGACAGGATGCAGAAGTGGGCTGAGAAGTGGCAGATGGAGTTCAACCCGGAGAAGTTTGACGTGGTACACTTTGGAAGGACAAACTCCAAGGCAGAGTAAAAAGTAAGTGGCTGGATACCTGGTTGTCTGGAGGAGCAGAGGGACCTCGGGGTAAATGTCCGCCTTCAGTTAGTCCTGACGAAGGGTCTCGGCCTGAAACGTCGACTGCACCTCTTCCTAGAGATGCTGCCTGGCCTGCTGCGTTCACCAGCAACTTCTATGTGTTGCCTGAAAGTTGCCTCACAGGTGGATAGGGTAGTTAAGAAAGCTTATGGGGTGTTAGCTTTCACAAGTCGAGGGATAGAGTTTAAGAGTTGCGATGTAATGATGCAGCTCCATAAAACTCTGGTTTGGCCACACTTGGAGTACTGTGTCCAGTTCTGGTCACCTCACTATAGGAAGGATGTGGAAGCATTGGAAAGGGTCCAGAGGAAATTTACCAGGATGCTGCCTGGTTTAGAGAGTATGCATTATGGTCAGAGATTAAGGGAGCTAGGGCTTTACTCGTTGGAGAGAAGGAGGATGAGAGGAGACATGATAGAGGTGTACAAGATAATAAGTGGAATAGATAGAGTGGATAGCCCGCGCCTCTTCCCCAGGACACCACTGCTCAATACAAGAGGACATGGCTTTAAGGTAAGAGGTGGGAAGTTGAAGGGGGATATTAGAGGAAGGTTTTTTTACTCAGAGAGTGGTTGGTGCGTGGAATGCACTGCCTGAGTCAGTGGTGGAGGCAGATACACTAGTGAAATTTAAGAGACTACTAGACAGGTATATGGAGGAATTTAAGTTGGGGGCTAAGATTGGAGGCAGGGTTTGAGGGTCGGCACAACATTGTGGGCCGAAGGGCCTGTACTGTGCTGTACTATTCTATGTTCTATGTTCTTTGAACTTGGAACAGTGAACAAAACATTTGAGAAACATGCCATTAATTTCTCATTTAATGCCCCACTGAACTAATGCCATCTGACAATATAATATCCCCACTTGTCCATTTCCTGCACGTTCATGTACCTATTGAAGAGTCTCTTGATCCTCTGTGTTGTATTTGCTTCAAGTATCACCCCTGGAGGGGCATTTCATGCACCCACCACAAGGTGTTAACAAAACCTTGCCCCACATATCTCCTTTCAACTTAACCCCTCTCAGCATAAAGACATGCCACCTCGTCTGTGATATTTCAACAAAACCAATTGCCTATTCTATCTGTGACTCTGTAATCTGACAAACATTTGTTAAATTTTCCTTCAGCACCCGCAGCTGCAGAGAAAACAACGCGAGTTTATCCATTCTCTGCTTATAATCCATGTCGGGTCTCAACATGTGCCAGACCTGCCCATCCAGATGAGGTTACACTTTGCCTGTGAGTTTGTCGTGTCACCGACTGTATCCATTCTCTTATGTAGTGCACAGACGTGTCACTGATTACGGAACTACTTTGGCTCTATCCACCACGCCAAGTGATTCTGGGAATGATGGGAATAGGGTGCATTTTATTCACCCTATCTATTCCCCTCAAAACCTATACACATCTTGAGAGCAGATGAGGGGAAAGGTGAGTGATCGGGAAGGGAAATGAAGTAAGAAGCTGGGAGGTGATAGGCTTTGAGGAAAGAGAAGCAGAATAAAGGGTGTAAAGGTAGGAAGGCTGAAGGGCTAACGTGGGTGTATTTCACTGCAAGAAACATCAGGAACAAAGGCGCTGAGCTGAGAGCTTGGATACATACATGGAATTATGATAAGGAGATGGCGGAGGAACTGAACGTGTATTTTGCGTCAGTCTTCACTGAGGAAGGCATCAGCAGTATACCGTACACTCAAGGGAGGCAGGGAAGAGAAATGTGCACTATCACAATTACGACACAGAAAGTACTCAGGAAGCTGAATAGACTAAAGGTAGATAAATCTCCCGGAGCAGATGGAATGCACCCGCGTGTTCTGAAGAGAGTAGCTGTGGAGATTGCGGAGGCATTAGCGATGATCTTTCAAAAGTCGATAGATTCTGGCATGGTTCTGGAGGACTGGAAGGTTGCAAATGTCACTCAGATGTTTAAGAAGGGAACAAGGAAGCAAAAAGGAAATTATAGACCTATTAGCTCGACATCGGTGGTTGGGATGTTGTTGGAGTCGATTGTCAAGGATCAGGTTACAGAGTACCTAAGGGATATGGCAAGATAGGCAGAACTCAGCATGGATTCCTTAAAGGAAAATCCTGCCTGACAAACCTATTACAATTTTTTGAGTGAATTACAAGTCGGCTGGACAAAGAAAATGATTGGTTGAGACAAATGTAGGTCCCCTACTGACAGAAACAGGTGAATTGATTATGGGGAAAAAGGACATGGCAGACCAATTGAATAACTACTTTGGTTCGGTCTTCACTAAGGAGGATATATATAATCTTCCGGAAATTGTAGGGGACAGAGTGTCTCGTGAGATGGAGGAATTAAGGGAAACTCATGTTCGTAGTGAAGTGGTGTTAGGTAAATTGAAGGGATTAAAAGCAGATAAATCCCCAGGGCCAGATCATCTGCATCCCAGCGTGCTTAAGGAAGTAGCCCAAGAAATAGTGGATGCATTGGTGATAATTTTTCAAAACTCTTTAGATACTGGACTAGATTCTGAGGATTGGAAGGTGGCTAATGTAACCCCGCTTTTTGAAAATGGAGGGAGAGAGAAACTGGGGAATTATAGGTTAGCCTGACATCGGTGGTGGGGAAAATGCTAGAGTCACTTATAAAAGATGTGATAACAGCACATTTGGAAAGCGGTGAAATCATCGGACAAAGTCAGCATGGATTGGTGAAAGGAAAATCTTGTCTGACGAATTTCATAGAATTTATTGAGGATGTAAATAGTAGAGTGGATAGGGGAGAACCAGTGGATGTGGGATATTTGGATTTTCAAAAGGCTTTTGACAAGGTCTCACACAGGAGATTAGTGGGCAAACTTAAAGCACACAGTATTTGGGGTAAGGTATTGATGTGGATAGAGAATTGTTTGGCAGACAGAAAGCAAAGAGTGGAATAAATGGGACCTTTTCAGAATGGCAGGGAGTGACTAGTGGGGTAACCCAAGGCTCAGTGCTGAGACCCCAGTTGTTTACAATATAATTAATGATCTATATGAGTGAATTAAATGCAGCATCTCCAAGTTTGCGGATGACACAAAGTTGGGCGGCAGTTTTAGCTGTGAGGAGGATGCTAAGAGGATGCAGGGTGACTTGGATAGGTTAGGTGAGTGGGCAAATTCATGGCAGATGCAATTTAATGTGGATAAATGTGAGGTTTTCCACTTTGGTGGCAAAAACAGGAAAACTGTTTATTATTTGAATGGTGGCCGATTAGGAAAAGGGGAGGTGCAACGAGACCTGGGTGTCATTATACACCAGTCATTGAAAGTGGGCATGCAGGTACAGCAGGCGGTGAAAAAGGCGAATGGTATGCTGGCATTTATAGCGAGAGGATTTGAATACAGGAGCAGGGAGGTACTACTGCAGTTGTACAAGGCCTTAGTGAGACCACACCTGGAGTACTTTGTGCAGTTTTGGTCCCCTAATCTGAGGAAAGACATTCTTGCCATAGAGGACATACAAAGAAGGTTCACCAGATTGATTCTTGGGATGGCAGGTCTTTCATATGATAAAAGATTGAATCAACTAGGCTTATAGTCTCTGGAATTTAGAAGATTGAGGGGGGATCTGATTGAAGCATATAAAATCCTAAAGGGATTGGAAAGGCTAGATGCAAGAAGATTGCTTCCGAAGTTGGGGAAGTCCAGATCGAGGGGTCACAGCTTGAGGATAAAGGGGAAGCCTTTTCGGACCCAGTTTAGGAAAAACTTCTTCACACAGAGAGTGGTGAATCTGTGGAATTCTCTGACACAGGAAACAGTTGAGGCCAGTTCGTTGGCTTTTTTAAGAGGGAGTTAGATCTGGCTCTTGTGGCTAAAGAGATCAGGAGGTATGGAGGGAAGGCTGCTATAGGGTTCTGAGTTGGATGATCAGCCATGACCATACTGAATGAAGTTGCAGGCTCGAAGGGTGGAACGGCCTGCTCCTGCACCTATTTTCTATCTTTCTATATATTTCTACAAGGGAGATGCAATGGATGTTGTATATTTGGGTTTTCAGAAGGCCTTTGATAAGGTGCCACACATGAGTCTACTGAACAAGATAAGAGCCCATGAAATGACGGGAAAGTTATACACGTGGATAGAGCGTTGGCTGATTGGCAGGAAACAGAGAGTGGGAAGAAAGGGATCCTATTCTGGTTGACTGCCGGTTACCAGTGGTGTCCCACAGGGGTCCGTGTTGGGGCCGTTTCTTTTTACATTGTACAACAATGATTTGGATTATGGAATAGATGGTTTTGTGGCTAATCTTGCTGATGATATGAACACAGTTGGAAGGGCCGGTAGTGCTGAGGAAACGGAGAGTCTGCAGAGAGACTTGGATAGATTGGAAGAATGGGCAAAGAAGTGGCAAATGAAATACGATGTTGGAAAGTGTATGGTGATGCACATTGGCAGAAGAAATAAACAGGCAGACTATTATTTAAATGGGGAAAGAATTCAAAGTTCTGAGATGTAACCGGACTTGGGAGTCCTCATACAGGATACCTTTCAGGTTAACCTCCAGGTTGAGTCGGTGGTGAAGAAGGCGAATGCAATGTTGGCATTCATTTCTAGAGGAATAGGGTATAGGAGCAGGGATGTGATGTTGAGGTTCTATAAGGCGCTGGTGAGACCTCACTTGGGTTACTGTGGGCTGTTTTGGTCTCCTTATTTAAGAAAGGATGTGCTGACGTTGGAGAGAGCATAGAGAAGATTCACTAGAATGATTCCGGGAATGAGAGGGTTAACATATGAGGAACGTTTTTCCGCTCTTGGACTGTACTCCTTGGAGTTTAGAAGATTGAGGGGAGACTGCATAGAAACATTTTGAATGTTGAAAGGCATGGACAGAATGGATGTGGTTAAGTTGCTTCCATGATGGGGGAGTCTGGTACGAGAGGGCATGACTTAAGCGTTGAAGGGTGCCCATTCAGAACAGAAATGCGAAGAAATTTTTTTAGTCAGAGGGTGGTGAATCTATGGAATTTGTTGCCACGGGCAGACAGTGGAGGCCAAGTCATTGGGTGTATTTAAGGCAGAGATTGATTGGTATTCGAGTAGCCAGGGCATCAAAGGTTATGTTGAGAAGGCAGGGGAGAGGGAGTAAATGGGAGAATGGATCAGCTCATGATAAAATGGCTGAGCAGACTCGATGAGCCGAATGGCAAACTTCTGCTCCTTTGGCTTATGGTCTTATGGTCTTATGATGTAATGGCCATTACAGAGACTCGGCTGGCACCAGGGCAGGAAAGGATTCTCAATATTCCTGGACTTCAGTGCTTTAAAAGGGATAGATGGTGGGCGTAAAAGGGGAGGAGGGATGGCATTACCGGTCAGGGATACTATTAAAGCTACAGAAAGGGTGGGTAATGTAGCAGGATCCTCTTTTGAGTCAGTGTGGGTGGAAGTCAGGAACAGGCAATAGCAGTTAATCTATTGGGAGTATTCTACAGGCCCCCTGGTAGCAGCAGAGATACTGAGGAGCAGATTGGGAGGCAGATTTTGGACCTCCTCTGAGAGTGTCCATGGTTTTGACAGCAAGGCCCTGTTATGGTCTAATGGCAGTATCCTGGGCTGGGCTTCCTGCTGTCATCTGCTCTGCCTCCCAGAAGCTTACAGGATTCCCAAAACTGTAATCTATGTTTCCGAGCTGCCTCTGACATTCCCTAGTCTTTGACCTATGATGTTCTGAGGAAGTTTCCGAGGAATATGTCGACCTCCTTGAGGTTTTCAGTGAAGAGTGGAAAACACACGCACCACCCCATCGGCTCTACAGTTGTGCCATAGTTATTTCAGGATCCTGTCCACATGAGGGAGACTTTTTTCCCTCCCAGGACCTGAAATGCTGGTCAAGGACAAATGTATTCACGAGGATCTTGCCTAACAGTCTCTTAGATCCTGCACTTCCCCAGCAGGAGAGGGTTCTGTTTGTGATTCACATGGGCCACTGCCACAGGAAAGCAGCATCTATCATCAAGGACGCCCAGCATTCAAGATACGCTCTCTCCTCACCACTACATCTGGGAGAGGGACGCTGGACCCCTTTGTTCAGGAACAGTTGTTACCCTACAACCATCAGGCTCCTGAACCAGTGTGGATAACCTCATTCATCAACAAATCTCAACTGATTCCACAACCTACAGACTCACTTTCACAGAGTCTACAACTGAATATCATAGTCGTATTTTTTTTTATTTTCACCCTTTATTACCCTTGCCCATCAGTAGCTTCTCTGTCTTTGTCTTTTCCTGTGCAGTTTTTAAAAATTCTGTTGTGTGTTTTTTTTTTTCCTTCTCAACAGGTGCAAGAAATTGAATCTCCATGAATCACGTGGTAATGTATACATGTTTTGATAATAAATTTACCTGAAACTGTCAAGAAAGGTTTTTCAGTTTGATTTGTTGGTATAAGGTGGAGAATAGTGATGAAGATTTCACAAGAACTGGTAAGATCAGCCAGAGCTGCTGGATCCAGTCCAAGGGTTGAAAAACATTCCGAGGAACAAGATTGGACAAGGTTCCACACGGTTGGCTTATTCAGAAAGTCAGAAGGCATGGGAGCCAGGGAGGTTTGGCCAGGTGGATTCAGAATTGGCTTGCCTGCAGAAGGCAGAGGGTGGTGGTGGAGGGAGTACATTCAGATTGGAGGATTGTGACTAGTGGTGTCCCACAAGGGTCTGTTCTGGGACCTCTACTTTTCGTGATTTTTATTTACGGAGGTAGAAGGGTGGGTTGGCAAGTTTGCAGATGACACAAAGGTTGGTGCTGTTGTAGATAGTGTAGAGGGTTGTCAAAGATTGCAGAGAGACAGTGACAGGATGCAGAAGTGGGCTGAGAAGTGGCAGATGGAGTTCAACCCAGAGAAGTTTGACGTGGTACACTTTGGAAGGACAAACTCCAAGGCAGAGTACAAAGTAAGTGGCAGGAAACATGGTTGAGTGGAGGAGCAGAGGGATCTCGGGGTACATGTCCACAGATCCCTGAAAGTTGCCTCACAGGTGGATAGAGTAGTTCAGAAAGCTTATGGAGTGTTAGCTTTCATAAGTCGAAGGATAGCGTTTAAGAGTCGCGAGGTAAAGATGCAGTTCTATAAAATTGTGGTTAGGCCACATTTGGAGTACTGTCACCAACACACATCAAAGTTGCTGGTGAACGCAGCAGGCCAGGCAGCATCTGTAGGAAGAGGTGCAGTCGACGTTTCAGGCAAACAAGAGGACATGAGTTGAGAGTTAAAGGGCAAAAGTTTCGGGGTAACACGAGGGGGAACTTCTTTACTCAGAGAGTGGTAGCTGTGTGGAACGAGAAGTGGTTGCGGCAGGTTCGATGTTGTCGTTTAAAGTTAAACTGGATGGATATATGGACAGGAAAGGAATGGAGGGTTATGGGCTGAGTGCAGGTCGGTGGGACTGGGTGCGTGTAAGAGTTCGGCACGGACTAGAAGGGCCGAGATGGCCTGTTTCCGTGCTGTAATTGATATATGTTTGTATGGTAAACACAGTGAAGAAGGAATCTGATAGGAGAGATGTGGACCATGGAGAACAGGAACGAGGATCCTCCAACATCCACTGCATCTCCCTTGTCTTTCCGACTTGTAATTTCCTCAAAAAGATGCAATAGGTTTGTCAGGCAGGATTTTCCTTTAAGGAATCCATGCTGAGTTCTGCCTATCTTGTCATATGCCTCCAGATACTCCGTAATCTCATCCTTGCCAATCGACTCCAACAACTTCCCAACCACCGATGTCAAGCTAACAGGTCTATAAATTCCTTTTTTCTTCCTTGCCCCCTTCTTAAATAGCGGAGTGACATTTGCAATCTCCCAGTCCTCCGGAACCATGCCAGAATCTATCGACTTTTGAAAGATCATCGCTGATGCCTCCGCAATCTCCACAGCTACTTCCTTCAGAACACGCGGGTGCATTCCATCTGGTCCGGGAGATTTATCTACCGTCAGACTATTCAGCTTCCTGAGTACTTTCTGTGTCGTAATTGTGACTGCGCACATTTCTCCTTGCAATCCTTTTTTTTTATTAATTTAAAAGAGTAAGCATAAATACAAACCAAAGGAGAGGTTATCTCAAATACATAAATCAATAATAGTACAAACAAAGGAAGGTATATACACTGTCAAAATCATAAATAGTATTAAGCTAATATAAAGTGACAAGAGAACCACTTCTCCTCTTAACAGTTCATAGAAAAAAAAGACTCAAGATTTCCTGTCACTGTGAAAAAAAACCTCACTAAACTAACCTAAAATATAAAAAAGGGGGACTGGGCAGTCCATTTTGGGGAGGCAGTTAAAAAAAGGGGGAAATCTTTCTGATCAAATCTAAAACTTCGTGGAGAAAAAAAAATTAACTGGAAAAGTAAAAAGATTAAATCATATGATAACATTGAATAAATTGTCGCCAAGTTTGCTCAAATTTAAAAGATGTATCAAACGTCCAACTCCTTATTTTCTCCAAACTTAATCAAGACATAATGGAGGAGAGCAAAAAAAACATAGATGGATTGGGATCCTTCTAGTACAACAGAATAGCTCTCCTAGCCAATAAAGGTGAGGGCACATTTCCTTTCCCTGACACCCTTGAGTGTCCGGTATACTACTGATGTCTTCCTCAGTGAAGACTGATGCAAAATACTCGTTCAGTTCCTCCGCCATCTCCTTACCTCCCATTACAATTTCACCAGCATCATTTTCTATCGGTCCTATATCTACTCTCAGCTGCCTTTTAATCTCTATATATTTGAAAAAGCTATTCGTATTGTCACGAACCCCGTGACGGGAATAAAGAACCAGCAGAAATAGAAAACACTTTGGAGTCCAGTATTGCTATTAACTAATAATATTTATTAGTAACTATGCAATACAGCAATATAGATGTAGATAAATCAAACAGGTTATCAATGATTATATATAATTAAGTAAATCAGTAAGTGTGGAAATATATGTGAACAACCAAGATTCTTCAAGTCTAGGGGTAAAAAGATACAGTCTTATGATGATGAGTAAAGTTCAGTTCTGTTCGTTCGTGGTGTTGAGTTGGGTAGTGATGGAGAGAGAGAGAGAGAGATTTGAGTCTTCAGATGAGCTGACACTGTCGATATTCTCGTTGTCCTCCGAAATCCTTTAAAAGTCACCGACTGTGACCTCAACAAGGGAACACAGAAAACTTCAACCAGTTTTCTGTGGTGGAGTTATCACCCAGGCAAGGGTGGACACATGGACAACTCCCCACCAGTCACTCCCTTTTCCTCACTGCAAGAGCCACTGATCGATCCTCCAAAAACCCACTTTTTACACGGGCACAACAAAGCTCATTCAGTGTCCAAAACATGTGTCTGAGGTCTATATCATCTGACCTCCTATTTATCTCACTGTACTGAGTATCAACTGTCCTTCAAATAACTCCTCATTCCTCTCCCTGTGTAAGAAAATCACGAGCAGGTGAATGTCCTTGGGAAGTATCGACACGCTGCCGGAAAATCATAGCATCGAGTGTCCATCAAATAACGCCGCCTTCAGTCACCATAGCAACTTACGAGCTGCTGGGTTCTGTCTCCAGCTCAGCAGAAATCCAAAAGTTAGCCAGTTCTTTCTCATGCCTTAAAGTGACAGTCCAACAGTTAGTCTTCGTTTCTCTCTCTCTCTCTCTCTCTTTCAAAATAACATGTCGGCGTTAAATTACTCTCTCTCTCTCTCTTCCAAAAGCACAGTTCATAGCGTAATCGAGCACAGTTTATAGGGGTAATTCGGGACCCCGTCACAGTATCCTCTTTGATATTATTTGCTAGCTTCCTTTCATAGTTCATCTTTTCCCTCTTAATGACCTTCTTAGTTTCCATTTGTAAGTTTTTTTAAACTTCCCAATCCTCTGCCTGCCTACTAATTTTTGCTTCCTTGTATGCCCTCTCCTTTGCTTAACTTTACCTTTGACCTCTCTTGTCAGCCACGGTTCCATCCTTTTCTCATTCAAAATTTCTTTCTTTTTTGGAATATATCTGTGTTGCACATTTCTCACTTCTCGCATAAACTCCAGCCACTTCTGCTCTGCTGTCTTTCCCGCTAGTGTCCCGCATGTGGTAATGTATACGTGTTTTAACATAGAACATAGAATAGTACAGCACAGTACAGGCCCTGTGTATTCAGCCTTCTGCTGTACTCACTGTCCACCCATGATCGTGCAGCCAAGTTTCCATGAAACTCAATATATAAGTTTGCTGATGACACAATTATAGGCCGCATCTCGGGTAATGATGAGCTTCAGTACAGAGAGGAAATTAAGAACCTGGTGGCATGGTGTGAAGACAATAACCTACCCCTCAACGTCAGCAAGACGAAGAAATTGGTTGTTGACCTCAGAAGGAGTAGCGGACCGCATGACCCCATCTACATCGGTGGTGCACAAGCGGAACAGGTCAAAAGCTTTAAGTTCCTCGGGGTCAATATCACAAATGACCTGACTTGGTCCAACCAAGCAGAGTCCACTGCCAAGAAGGCCCACCAGCGCCTTTACTTCCTGAGAAAACTAAAGAAATTTGGTTAAAACCCTCACTAATTTTTATAGATGCACCGTAGAAAGCATTGTCCTAGGGTGCATCACAACCTGGTACGGAAGTTGTCCTGTCCAAGACCGGAAGAAGCCGCAGAAGATTGTGAACACGGCCCAGCACATCACACAAACCAATCTTCCGTCCGTGGACTCACTTTACACCGCACGCTGTCGGAGCAGTGCTGCCAGGATAATCAAGGACACGACCCACCCAGCCAACTCACTTTTCATCCCTCTTCCCTCCGGGAGAAGGCTCAGGAGCTGGAAGACTCGCACGGCCAGATTTGGGAACAGTTTCTTTCCAACTGTGATAAGACTGCTGACCCAGATTTTGATCAGGAGGATATGGTCCAGGTGCAGGTCAGTGGGACTAGGCAGGAAAATAGCTCAGCACAGACAAGAAGGGCTAAAAGGCCTGTTTCTGTGCTGTGGTGTTCTATGTTTCTATGGACCGGTTCATTTATGTTATATGTCAATGATTTGGATCATGGAACTGATGGCTTTGTGACCAAATTTCCAGATGATAGGAAGACAGATGGATGGGCAGGAAGTACTGAGGAAGCAGGTGGAATAAGATTCTCCCCTTGCAATAATGATCGGGGAATTACACATCAACTAGGTTTTCCTGACATTCCATGTACAGTCAAAGAACAGAAAATAGGATACCAGTTAAAATAGAGTTCTGCTGCTGGCCGAATGTTCCTCGTTGTGAAGTTTCACATATCCACGTGTCCGTCAGGCACCTCACGTTGGTGATAGCTGTTCTCCTTCAGAGTGACCAATTCAAAAATTGCATTCCTGTGTCATTGGTCGTAGGTCGTGGAAGCCAGTCCCACACAGCACAGCCGCCAATGACACTGGAATGCTACATTTGAAATGGTAAGAAATGAATATAAAATCAGACGCTTCAAGTACGCAGGTGGAGGTTACTCCGAAAGGGAACAATTATCGCGTATGTGAGATGTCCGATGGACACGTGGAGATTGGAAACTGGATGACGAGCAATATGTGGCCAGCAGCAGAAACTCCCTAAGTGTGAAAGGTGAAATGTTTAAGGGAACATCTTCACTGAGAGTATGGTGAGTGTGTGTGGAATGAGTTGCCAGCAGAAGTTCAATTTCAAGATTGATAAGAGATTTGGATAACCACATGTGTGGAAGGGGTAATGTCCAGTACAGGTCAGTGCGACTGGGCAGAAAAATAGCTTGGCAAGGTCTAGATGGGCCAAATGGCCTGTTTTGTACTGTAGTGCTCAAATAGAAGATGCTAATGTGAAGGAAAACTGCAGGCAAAGTCTAGAAGTAAAGACGTGTATTGCAGCAATGACGACAGCCAAGCTTCAAAAACATCCCGAGTGATATTTTAAAAAAGGACGGAGAGAGAAACCGGGGAATTATAGACCGGTTAGCCTAACGTCAGTGGTGGGGAAACTGCTGGAGTCAGTTATCAAAGATGTGATAACAGCACAATTGGAAAGCGGTGAAATCATCGGACAAAGTCAGCATGGATTTGTGAAAGGAAAATCATGTCTGACGAATCTCATAGAATTTTTTGAGGATGTAACTAGTAGAGTGGATAGGGGAGAACCAGTGGATGTGGTATATTTGGATTTTCAAAAGGCTTTTCACAAGATCCCACACAAGAGATCAGTGTGCAAACTTAAAGCACACGGTATTGGGGGTAAGGTATTGATGTGGATAGAGAATTGGTTAGCAGACAGGAAGCAAAGAGTGGGAATAAACTGGACCTTTTCAGAATGACAGGCAGTGACTAGTGAGGTACCGCAAGGCTCAGTGCTGGGACCCCAGTTGTTTACAATATATATTAATGACTTGGATGAGGGAATTAAATGCAGCATCTCCAAGTTTGCGGATGACACGAAGCTGGGCGGCAGTGTTAGCTGTGAGGAGGATGCTAAGAGGATGCAGGGTGACTTGGATAGGTTAGGTGAGTGGGCAAATCCATGGCAGATGCAATTTAATGTGGATAAATGTGAAGTTATCCACTTTGGTGGCAAAAATAGGAAAACAGATTATTATCTGAATGGTGGCCGATTAGGAAAAGGGGAGGTGCAACGAGACCTGGGTATCATTGTACACCAGTCATTGAAAGTGGGCATGCAGGTACAGCAGGCGGTGAAAAAGGCGAATGGTATGCTGGCATTGGGAGCAAGAGGATTCGAGTACAGGAGCAGGGAGGTACTACTGCAGTTGTACAAGGCCTTGGTGAGACCACACCTGGAGTATTGTGTGCAGTTTTGGTCCCCTAATCTGAGGAAAGACATCCTTGCCATAGAGGGAGTACAAAGAAGGTTCACCAGATTGATTCCTGGGATGGCAGGACTTTCATATGAAGAAAGACTGGATGAACTGGGCTTGTACACGTTGGAATTTAGAAGATTGAGGGGGGAACTGATTGAAACGCATAAAATCCTAAAGGGATTGGACAGGCTAGATGCAGGAAGATTGTTCCCGATGTTGGGGAAGTCCAGAACGAGGGGTCACAGTTTGAGGATAAAGGGGAAACCTTTCAGGACTGAGATTAGGAAAAACTTCTTCACACAGAGAGTGGTGAATCTGTGGAATTCTCTGTCAGAGGAAACAGTTGAGGCCGGTTCATTGGCTATATTTAAGAGGGAGTTAGATATGGCCATTGTGGCTAAAGGGATCAGGGGGTATGGAGGGAAGGCTGGTGCAGGGTTCTGAGTTGGATGATCAGCCATGATCATACTGAATGGCGGTGCAGGCTCGAAGGGCCGAATGACCTACTCCTGCACCTATTTTCTATGTTTCTATGTAACACCATTTGGACTTCTTCCCTGCAAATGTCGGTGCTGTCAGTGATAAGCCTTTTGAAAGCTTTGGTCGCGGAGAAACAGTATCAGGGCAACTGGCATCCATCATTCCTGGCTGATTATGGTTGGACACTGAGTGGAGAAGCCTCAGACACTGAGCACAGATTAAAACCATCAACAAAACATTTTTAGCTTAGTTGAACTACTGCAAAGCATCGGCACCGTCAATAAAAGTCAATAAAAATTGCTAAACCAGATGAATTTGCAGCCGTAGCAAGATCTGGGGCACAGTGGACAACGAGGAGGACTATCGAACCTTGCAGCAGGATCTGGAGCAGCTGGGAAAATGGTCTAACAATGGCAAATGAAAGTTAATGCAGACAAGTGTGAGGTGAAGGGAAATCCAGGGCAAGACTTACAAAGCGACCGCCAAGATTCCTGCAAAGTGGCATCTGGACATAAAGAAAGCTTTTGGCACATTGGCCTTCAAGAAACAAAGTATTGAGTGCAGAAGTTGCTCTGCACTGTCATTTATTTCATCATGGCTGATCCATTTCCCTCTCCGTCGTGATCTTCATCTTTTCACTTCATGCCCTATCTAATCAAACATGGAACACTTTGTTCCCGCTCTGGTTTGAGTAGCTCAAAACAGAACTAATTACCGGTTACCCGGTACAGATCTTGGACATTCGTATCTGACGATATTGTCTCGTTACAAATGCTGCTAGTTGTAGCTGCAGCTTCAACAGCTCTTTTATCATTATCGTCTCTCCTCCAGGAGTTTCACCTGGAGGTTCTCAAGTAAGTAGGGTAGAGATACTCCCGACTAATTTCACTTTTAACAATTTATATCTTCAGTTTCCCATAGTTTGCTGCGTTTCTTTCGCTTTCCAGCGCCCAGGTCAGCCACAATTCTATCTCGAATAGCTTTATTTCCCCATCTTTATACCATTACATCTTTAGTATTAATTAACCTGGTTTATATATATGTTTTCTACTATAAAAAGAAATCCGGGTGGGAAACTTCAACTTGCCATCTCTCGTGCGGCTACAGAATGTCTTTTCTCCCCCAACCCCTTCCTGACCTGCGCCTTCCCCGCTAACCTCAGAGCTGGTCATAACCTCAATTTCACTGAACACAATACGTTGTTCTTTTTCCCTCACAGGTTACCACCCAACCTCAGCAGTACCCAAGGGGGAAGCGTTGTTGCTAAGTGAAACGGACACGGGAGAACTCTGCATTGTCTGTCTCCCTCACCCTTTCCCCTTTGGTCAGACATATCCGCCTGCCTGCATCTTCGGTGGAACCCCAGCATCTCGTTAAAACTCTGGTCGCTGATGTTCTGAGCAGTCCACATCTTCTTAAGGATCGGCCCCACCTCCAGCAGTCTGCCCGAATTCCTTGATCTCGCACCGCCCTGACAATCCAGCTACAGGAATTGGATATCACCCAAGTTTCAACAACCCTTCGAAACAACAACTTTGCCTCTCAGACGTGCCCGCTCCCAAAGGGGGCCGCTCCTCTAAAGCGTGATTGGCTGATGGCTGTTGTTGGTCGTTTGACCGAACACTGAGCAGATTTAACCCGGGGAACAACTCTCGCTTCAGCTGCGCCTCTGTAAACTCGTGGACGGCACTCACCGCTGTATCAAGATGAGTAAAATCACTCTCTACGAAAACCCTGACTTTACCGGGAAGGACAAGGACTTTGTGGACAACGTTCCCGACCTTACTGTTCGGAACTTCGGTTATACTGCCCGCTCGATCAGAGTAATCGGCCAGCACTGGGTGGCGTACGCCTGCGAAAACTTCACGGGGGCGTTCAAGGTGCTCGGTCCCGGAGACCACGCAAGTCTGGGCGATCTGGATCAGAAAATTCTCTCTTTGCGGCTGGTGAAGGAGGATTTGAAGAACCCGGAGATCGTTCTGTACGAGCACGTCAACTTTTACGGCATAAGCTGCAGCATTAGGGAAACGACGAATGATCTGAGGAGAGCCGGCTTCGTAAACCTCGTCTCTTCCCATAAGGTGAAGGCAGGCGTGTGGATTCTGTTCCAGCACGCCAACCTATGCGGTGAGCGACGCATCACTTTCGAGGGTAACGAATGGCCCAACTATTGCGCTTTCAACTGGAATGACAAGCTGTCCTCAGTCAAGCCCTTGCTGAAGAGCGACGTCGAGTTGTGAGCTGCCCCGTGCTGGTGTCCCGCTTTCAGCCGGAGCTCCCAAACCCCAGCGTCTGGTTGGATGGATCCAGGCCATTGCTTTGTTGTTGCTTAAGTAAACAAATAAAATACTTCATAAATACCTATAAACTTCTGTCGATCTCATTGTCCAATTCTTTCTTCAGTTAAACTGTCGACATGTCACTGGGGAATACGATGCGTGTTTAAGCGAGGGTGGTGTCTTGGAGCGCGGGAACGTTGGGAGTCAGTGACGCTGGTAATGAATGGTCATTTCTCCAGAGATGTGACCGAACCCGATGCTTATTTTCAGATTTCCTGTATCCGAGCATTTTTGCTTTTGAAAGGCACTTGTCAAGGGTGGGTGAGGTCGGTGAGTTTGTGGGATATGGGGGAGGTGGGAAAAGTGGGAAGACTGAATTCAGTGGGGGCTTAATTACGATGTTTCCAAAAATTCTTTAAATGAATATCAGTAATTCTATAAATTATCTGTATTGAGAGATACAACACGGCAAAAGATCCGACCGGCCCGCGCCGTCAAATTACATCCCCGTGACCAATTAACTTATTAACCCCACAGGTCTTTGCTATTAAGGGAGAAATCCAGATGGTCGTTGGGGAAACTGACAGAAGTCGGCGGGAATTGAACGTGTGACGCTGGTCATGAAATAGCGTTTCACTAACTGCTAAACTACCGTGCCCTCCCAATCGTTGTCCGGCAATGCTATATCTGCTGCCCCCACCACCCCAAATCCATTTAATCCGAGACTGTTATCTCCCTTCTCAGTCATCTCTTTACTTATTCACTTTCTGAGATTGACAGTAATTGAAATGTATTGCTTACATATCAATGCCCCTTGTAGCGGGAGTGAGCCATCTGCTTCCACGGTGGGCCTTCTGCCGAAACTGTTGAGGATTGAATTGAATGGATGAAAGTCAGGCTTGAGGAACCCTGACTGCCTGTGTTTCTGCTGCTGACGGCGTAGACAGAGCACCAAAGTGTGCTGGGTCAGGTCCGGGATGTGGTGCCAAACTAAAAAAGAATCGGAACGAGATGCAGTATCACTTGTTACGTACCCCGTAACTGGGTTGCCAAACCAGCAGAAATGGACCACTAGTTGGAGTCTGGATTACCGGAAATTGATAAAGTTTTATTAAAGAAATAAGTAACACGGTACTCTAATCGTAAGGATATAAATGCAACAGGTTAGCAATGATAAAACACACATGTGCACAGAACTAGGGTAATAGGAATCAACCAATCTCTATCGCAGTCCAGGGGTAAAATGATCAGTCTCAAGTGACGCAGAGTTCAGTTCAGCTCAGTACAGTTCGCAGTAATCGCTGTTGTGCCGTTGGGGAGACAGAGAGAGATATGCAAATCTGCGGTGAACCCGGCACCCAGGCAAGGGCGGACACACACACCAGTTTCCCGCCGATCGTCCCTTGTCACCCTGTCAGTCTATGGTCGGTTCCCTCGAACCAGACCTCCAACTCCCACCATTTGTGGGGGCACACCGCTCTTCCAGGGTCTCGTTATCTCGTGATCTCGTGGGGTCTGTCGTGCCTTAGCAAACCTGTTCCTTTTTATCCCCCTGCTGGGGTATCGCCTGTCCATCAAACTTCAAACAGTTCAGAATCAAAGCAACCGGTCTGTCAATATTCTGAAATGTGTTTCTTTCTCGTTAATCTCTCTCTTCTCTCTTATTAGCATTTTGAATGTTACTTCATTGTCTCACTTATCTCTCTCTCATTAGCATCAATCTTCTGACAACTTGGTTTTTCGTCACACCCCTATCCTTCAAAGAATTTTTACCGGGGTGCATACTAATATACAGGGTCATCAGCTATTCGGCTAATACAGAGAACTTTAAGTTGTCAACACCTTGACAGACAGTCAGCAATCACATTTTACGTGCCTTTTATATGTGTTATTTTAATATCCTCTAAGACCAGGCTCCAATTTAGCAACCTTTTGTTTTTATCCTTCGTAGTGGCCAAAAACACTAATGGGTTGTGATCAGTGTAAATTCTCAGTGGTTTCCGTCCCGGACGAATATAACACAGGTCGTCCCACACAAACTTAGCATTCTTTGGCAAGAGCTTAGTAAGAGGGAGGGTAATATCCACAAAGTTTTTGCAAAACTTCCGATAGTACCCCACCATCCCCAAGAACCTTCTCAGGACTCTCTTGTCTGTCGGGGTGGGGACTTCGGAGATAGCCCGCACCTTAACCTGCATCGGAGCCAGCTGCCCCTGTCCCACCACAAATCCCAGATAAGTGACCTTCGCGTGGTCGAATTCACTTTTTGCGAGTTTCACTGTCAGGCTGGCTTCAAACAACCGTTTAAACAGTTTCTCTACTGCCACAATGTGCTCCTTCCACGTGTCACTCCAGACCACTAAATCGTCAATACACGCTTCTGCGTTCTTTCGCCCTTTTGTCACTGAATTAATCATCCGATAGGGGTGCTGCTTACTAGGCTGACCTGATGTGACCACAACACCATGTACCGTCTCTTGGCATCGCCCCGGGACATCCGGACAAACGTGTACGTGCCGGTTAATTACCTTCTTCAGCGGCTCGCTCTGTTCGGGGGTTAAGGGAGAGACCTTATCAGCAAAGCTGGCCAAAACAATAGACTTCCCCATCTGGTCGGCACCATGCTTATCTTTCCAAAATGGGTTTTCCCCTGATCAGGTGGCACCCTAGCCTCATTAATTTTCCTGACAGCACCGACTAGGTCTGTGGCAAGCTGTTAACATATCAATAGCCTGTAACTGTGTTAGTTCACGTCTATAGTAGTCAATAGCATCCTTCCTCCCGTGCGGCCAGTCAAACTCTTTGACTGTTTTCCTCACCCAAAGTGTCCACCGAGGGGTATCTTGTGGGCCAGGTTAAGAATCTCAGCCCCATAAATTTTCGGCATTATCACCCCCCATTCCTCATCTGCGAGCACGGTACTTGGTCTCCATTTCCTCATTAGCACTCCCTTCTTCACATAATAGCCCACTGGCTCCCTTTTCAATTCTGCTTCGGAGAGAGCTGTCTCCGTCAAGACCATCAGATCCTCGTCTCGCTCCTGTGCCAGTATAATCTCCTTCCTTGCTAATGATAAGTCTACCTCAACTTCCGTTTCACTACGCCCCTTCTTCTCACTTTCTAACCCCTCCTGGTACAAGGCTGGTAGAAACGTCTCAGCTAAATTTTTTTTCACTTCGGCAGCCTTTCTGGACATGCGCCCATTCACGGCGCAAACGGGATGAACCTGTGAGTCCATGGGCGGGTCTTCAGTCCTGGCAGGCTGGCTTGTCAATCTTACTGCTGGGTAAACCTCTCCGCCGGCGAGGCCATTACCGAGTAAGACCTCCACGTCTTCCATCGGTAATTCGGGCCTCACCCCTGTCGTGACCGGTCCGGAGACCAAGTTGCTTTTTAGGTGTATCTGGTGCAAAGGTACTGTTTCAGTTCCTTTCCCAATGCCTTTTATCACCCTGACCTCCGTAGTCTAGGTCTCTGAACTAAAGTCTAATACACTCTTTAAGATCAATGACTGACAAACTCCAGTGTCTCTCCAGATCCGTACTGGAACCGAGTTTAACCCCTCCTTCACCAACACCAATCCGGCCGAGATAAACCTCTCGCGCCCTTCCTGAACTTCATTTGATCCCTGGGCTCTCTTGGGAGTTTTAAGAATGAGGTGCCTTGCGGTCGTGCATTTTAAAGTTTAAGCAAAGGAACGGGTGCAGATGATGTGAAACCTCAAAGACAAGATAGTGACTTGTGCAGACTGACACTCTGACTCTGAGGTAAGGCCACATCCCTGGGACAGGCAAAAGGAGAATTAAAACAGCGTGCCTGTCATATAACCGTAGTGTCTGCTATACTACTTTGCTACCAGCAGGTGGAGACACACACCACAGGTTGTGAAAATATAAGCCTTAAAAATGTTGGTAACTTCAATTTTCGTCCTAATGCAAACTTTATTAGTTGAACTCAAAACCAACTGATTCCAACACAGCAAAGCACCTAATGGAAGCAGTATTTGACATTGCGTAGGGATGTGGGAGAGCAAGGAGGGGTGGTGTGTATGTTTCTGAGAGAGAGAGAGAGAGAGACTGACTGTGTGTGTGTCTTAATATGTTGGAACCCATACGCTGTGTGCTTGAAGGGAAATTGTTAATGTGAGAGAGGAATTGCTGACTCTGAAGTAGAGAGAGACTACATCTTCCCACCTGTACGTCCCACTCTGTCTCCCACTGTGTGTTTGTGTCTCTCTCCGTCTTTTGCTGTGTCTCTGTGTCTCTCTGAGTGTCTCCATGTCTCTCTGTCTTTGTGTCTCTCTAGCCCTAATGTGTCTCCCCATCTTGCTGTCTATGTGTCGTTTGTTGTGTGTGTCTTTCTCTGAGTGTCTTTGTGTCACTCTGATTGTCTCCCTGTCTTTCTGAGTATCTCTATCTCTCTTGTGTCTCTATGAGTGTCTCTGGTCTCTGTCTCTGTGTCTCTGTGTCTCTGTGTGTCTCACTCTTTCAGTCTTTGTGTAATTGTGCACTGCAAACTCTAGAATTAAAATTAGATTCATCATCATTGTCCTGTCCAATATGAAATTTGTTGTTTTGTGACAGCAGTATTGTGCAAAGTATTTTTAAAAATTACTATAATGATAAAATAAATAAGTACATTACTAGAAAACTACAATAAAAGAAAATAAGTAAATTACAAGTAGAGGAGGTCTCTGCTGTAAAGATGAAGCCACACTCAGGTTGGAGGAACAACACCTTATATTCCGTCTGGGTAGCCTCCAACCTGCTGGCATGAACATCGACTTCTCTAACTTCCGCTAAGGCCCCACCTCCCCCTCGTACCCCATCCGTTATTTATTTATATACACACATTCTATCTCTCTCTCTCTTTTTTCTCCCTCTGTCCCTCTGACTATACCCCTTGCCATTCCTCTGGGTCCCACCCTCTCCCGTTTCCTTCTCCCTGGGCCTCCTGTCCCATGACCCTCTCGTATCCCTTTTGCCTAT
Source organism: Mobula birostris (assembly GCF_030028105.1). Classification (NCBI taxonomy): domain Eukaryota; kingdom Metazoa; phylum Chordata; class Chondrichthyes; order Myliobatiformes; family Myliobatidae; genus Mobula; species Mobula birostris. The sequence goes on from NW_027275059.1 coordinate 63,211, forward strand.
CACCTGTCCAGCTCTTGGCTCCATCCCTCCCCCTCCTGTCTTCTCCTGTCATTTCGGATCTCCCCCTCCCTCTCCCACTTTCAAATCTCTTACTAACTCTTCCTTCAGTTAGTCCTGACGAAGGGTCTCGGCCCGAAAACTCGACTGTACCTCTTCCTAGAGATGCTGCCTGGCCTGCTGCGTTCACCAGCAACTTTGATGTGTGTTGCTTGAATTTCCAGCATCTGCAGAATTCCTCGTGTAGAGGAACTGAATGCATATTTTTCATCAGTCTTCACAGTGGAAGACATCTGCAGTATACCGGACATTCAAGAGCGTCAGGGAAGTGAAGTTTGTGCAGTGAAAATTACGACTGAAAAGGTGCTCGGGAAGCTTAATGGTCTGAGGGTGGATAAATCTCCTGGACCTGATGGAATGCACCCTCGGGTTCTGAAGGAAGTAGCTGGAGAGATTGCGGAGGCATTAACAGTGATATTTCAAGAATCAATAGATCCTGGCATTGTACTGGATGAGTGGAAAGTTGCAAATGTTACTCTGCTATTTAAGAAGGGTGGGAGTCAGCAGAAAGGAAACTATAGATCTGTTAGTCTGACATCAGTTGCTGGGAAGTTATTGGAATCAATTGTTAGGGATGAGATTACAGAGTACCTGGAGGCACAGGACAAGATAGGTCAAAGCCAGCATGGTTTCCAGAAAGGAAAATCCTGCCTGACAAACCGACTGCAATTCTTTGAGGAAATTACAAGCAGGGTAGACAAAGGAGATGTAGTAGATGTGGTGTACTTGGATTTTCAGAAGGCTTTTAACAAGGTGCCGCACACGAGGCTGCTTAGCAAGATAAGAGCCCATGGAATTACAGGGAAGTTACTAGAGTGGGTGGAGCATGGCTGGTCGGCAGAAAACAGAGAGTGGGAATCAAGCGATCCTGTTCTGGCTGGCTGCCGGTTACCAGCGGAGTTCCACAGGGGGTCGGTATTGGGACCGCTGCTTTTCACAACGTATGTCAATTGTTTGGACAATGGTATTAATGGATTTGTGGCTAAATTTGCCAATGATGCAAAGATAGGTGGAGGAGCGGGTAGTGTTAAGGAAACAGAGAGACTGCAGGGAGACTTAGATAGACCTCAGCAGTAGTAACGTCAGTAGCGTCGAGTCATAGAACATAGAAGATAGAATAGTACAGCTGAGTACAGGCCCTTCGGCCCACAATGTTGTGCTGACCTTCAAACCCTGCCTCCTATATAACCCCCCACCTTAAATTCCTCCATATACTTGTCTAGTAGTCTCTTAAACTTCACTAGTGTATCTGCCTCCACCACTGACTCAGGCAGTGCATTCCACGCACCAACCACTCTCTGAGTAAAAAACCTTCCTCTAATATCCCCCTTGAACTTCCCACCCCTTACCTTAAAGCCATGTCCTCTTGTATTGAGCAGTGGTGCCCTGGGGAAGAGGTGCTGGCTATCTACTCTATCTATTCCTCTTATTATCTTGTACACCTCTATCACATCTCCTCTCATCCTCCTTCTCTCCAAAGAGTAAAGCCCTAGCTCCCTTAATCTCTGATCATAATGCATACTCTCTAAACCAGGCAGCATCCTGGTAAATCTCCTCTGTACCCTTTCCAATGCTTCCACATCCTTCCTATAGTGAGGCGACCAGAACTGGACACAGTACTCCAAGTGTGGCCTAACCAGAGTTTTATAGAGCTGCATCATTACATCGCAACTCTTAAACTCTATCCCTCGACTTATGAAACCTAACACCCCATAAGCTTTCTTAACTACCCTATCTACCTGTGAGGCAACTTTCAGGGATCCGTGGACATGTACCACGAGATCCCTCTGCTCCTGCACACTACCAAGTATCCTGCCATTTACTTTGTACTCTGCCTTGGAGTTTGTCCTTCCAGAGTGTACCACCTCACACTTCTCCGGGTTGAACACCATCTGCCATTTCTCAGCCCACTTCTGCATCCTGTCGATGCCTCTCTGCAATCTTCGACAATCCTCTACACTATCTACAACAGCACCAACCTTTGTGTCGTCTGCAAACTTGCCAACACACCCTTCTACCCCCACATCCAGGTCGTTAATAAAAATCACGAAAAGTAGAGGTCCCAGACCAGATCCTTGTGGGACACCACTAGTCACATTCCTCCAGTCTAAATGTACTCCCTCCACCACCACCCTCTGCCTTCGGCAGGCAAGACAATTCTGAATCCACCTGGCCAAACTTCCCTGGATCCCATGCCTTCTGACTTTCTGAATAAGCCTACCATGTGGAACCTTGTTAAATGCCTTAGACCTTGTTATCCAAGAACTTATTTGTCTCTCTGGGTAATAAAATTCCTATTTTTGTTTAACCCTTCCGGGTCTCTGTGTGATCCTGTGCTTGGGTCTGGAGATACACCATGACACCGATGGATTAAGAAATTTATTTATTTTGAGTGATTACAAGTTACTGAAACATTGCTCTTAACGCTTGTGGAGAAAAATCCTTTTCAAGTCGCTGTGGGATCCTTCTCTGTGAAAGGAAGCAAAGGGACTTGGTCATACAAGATGGCCCAGCTGGTCCATGCCAACATTTCCCGTGGCCAGCAATCACCGATCGAGGTTTCATTCCCCCTGCTGTCAGTAAGGAGCTTGTGTGTTCCCCACCCCTCCCCCCGGCCACGCGACCTCCCGCGTGCACTCCAGTTTCCTCCCACAGTCCAAAAGCCTTTCGATAGGGAGAGGTTCAAAGATTAAAGATGATCTTTGCCACAACTCGTAGCCATGCTATGCCTTGTCTGCACAATCCTCGCTGACGCCAGCGACACATCTCACTCTCCGGTTGACGTACTTGTGACAAAGATCATCTTTAATCCTTAAATCCCCGTCCATGGAAAGGCCTTTTGAATGCTGTTAATCTACCTGCACAGGATTCTTCCTCCAGCAGCTCGGTCTATTCCGTATTCTCTCCATCCTCTGTGTGAAAACCATCTCCCTCGAGTCCCTTTTTAGACCTTGCCCCTTCTCTCCTGAAAACTGTGCTCCCTTTGGAAGATCCCTGTCCAGCTTCACTGTGGCGCTCATAATTTACTATGCACCTGCAAAGTCATCTCTCGGTCGTCTACCCTCCAAGGATCAAAGTCCTACGCTACCTATCCCCTTTACTGTAACTCTCGCCCTCGAGAGCCGGCAGCACCCTCCAAAATCTCTCTCTGTACCCCTTCCAGCTCAATAGGCTGGGGTGGGGGTGGGAATGTCTAATACAAGGGGGAGTATTTTTAAGGCTGGACAGCCAGAGACATTTTCCCGATGGAGGGTGAAAATGACTAATAAAGAGGGGGGCATAATTTCTTGGTGATCGGAAGAAGGTATAGGTGGGGGGGGGGATGTCAGAGGGAGGTTTTTAACACAGGTTCTATGTTCAAACATTACAATACCGTACAGGTCCTTCGACCCTCGATGTGGTGCCAAAATATTAACCTACTCTAATCTCAATCTAACCCTCTCTCCATTTTCCTGTCATCCAGGTGTCTATCTGAGAGTTTCTTAAAAATCCCTGATGTACCTGCCATCAGGGCGTTCCACACACCCACCACTCTCTGTGTAAAGTAAACCACCTCTGATATCCCCCTTATACTTACGTCCAATCACCAAGAAATTATGCCCCTCGTGTTAGCCATTTCCACCCTCCCTCCAGAAAAAGTCTCAACTGTCCACTCGATCTACGTCACTTATCATCTTGTACACCTCTATCAAGTCACCTCTCATCCTCCTTCGCTCCAAAGAGAAAAGCCCGAGCTCACTCAATTTCTCCTCATAAAACATATTCTCTAATCCAGACAGCATCCTGGTGAATCTCCTCTGCACCCTCTCTAATCCAGGCAGCATCCTGGTGAATCTCCTCTACACCCTCTCTAATCCAGACAGCATCCTGGTGAATCTCCTCTGCAGCCTCTCTAATCCAGGCAGTGTCCTGGTGAATCTCCTCTGCACCCTCTCTAATCCAGGCAGCATCCTGGTGAATCTCCTCTGCACCCTCTCTAATCCAGGCAGCATCCTGGTGAATCTCCTCTGCACCCTGTCTAATACAGGCAGCGTCCTGGTGAATCTCCTCTGCACCCTCTCTAATCCAGACAGCATCCTGGTAAATCTCTGCACCGTCTCTAATCCAGGCAGAATCCTGGTGAATCCCCTTTGCACCCTCTCTAATCCAGGCAGCGTCCTGGTGAATCTCCTCTGCACCCTCTCTAATCCAGGCAGCATCCTGGTGAATCTCCTCTGCACCCTCTCTAATCCAGGCAGCGTCCTGGTGAATCTCCTCTGCACCCTCTCTAATCCAGGCAGCGTCCCGGTGAATCTCCTCTGCACCCTCTCTAATCCAGGCAGTGTCCCGGTGAATCTCCTCTGCACCCTCTCTAATCCAGACAACATCCTGGTGAATCTCCTCTGCACCCTCTCTAATCCAGGCAGCGTCCTGGTGAATCTCCCCTGCACCCTCTCTAATCCAGGCAGCATCCCGGTGAATCTCCCCTGCACCCTCTCTAATCCAGGCAGCATCCTCGTGATTCTCCTCTGCACCCTCTCTAATCCAGGCAGCATCCTGATGAATCTCCTCTGCACCCTCTCTAATCCAGACAGCATCCCGGTGAATCTCCTCTGCACCCTCTCTAATCCAGGCAGCATCCTGGTGAATCTCCCCTGCACCCTCTCTAATCCAGGCAGCATCTCGGTGAATCTCCCCTGCACCCTCTCTAATCCAGGCAGCATCCCGGTGAATCTCCCCTGCACCCTCTCTAATCCAGGCAGCATCCCGGTGAATCTCCCCTGCACCCTCTCTAATCCAGGCAGCATCCTGGTGAATCTCCTCTGCACCCTCTCTAATCCAGGCAGCATCCTGGTGAATCTCCTCTGCACCCTGTCTAATCCAGGCAGCGTCCTGGTGAATCTCCTCTGCACCCTCTCTAATCCAGGCAGAATCCTGGTGAATCCCCTTTGCACCCTCTCTAATCCAGGCAGCGTCCTGGTGAATCTCCTCTGCACCCTCTCTAATCCAGACAGCATCCTTGTAAATCTCTGCACCCTCTCTAATCCAGGCAGAATCCTGGTGAATCCCCTTTGCACCCCGTAATCCAGGCAGCATCCTGTGGAGAACTTAAACCAGAATGGCAGCTGGGGTGGTGGGAACCGAACTGAAGTGACGGCGGAAAGGGAGGTTGGCTCACAAATAGAGAAAGCTTGGAAACAGTGCGAGAGGGAGGATAGGCAGGTGATAGAGAAGGGATGTGCTCAGACCGATGGTTTGAGATCTGTCTATTTTAATGCAAGGAGGATTATGAACAAAACGGGTGAGTTTAGAGCCTGGATCAGCACTTGAATGTATGATGTTGTGACCATTTACAGAGACTTGGATGGCTCAGGGGCAGGAATAATTACGTCAAGTGCCAGGCTTTAGATGTTTCAGAAAGGACAGGGAGGGAGGTAAAAGAGGTGGGGACTGGCACTGTTGATCAGAGATAGTGTCATGGCTGCAGAAAAGGAGGAAGACATGGAGGGATTGTCTACTGAGTCTCTGTGGGTGCAAGTTAGAAACAGGAAGGGGTCAATAACTTTACTGGGTGTTTTTTATAGACCACCCAATAGTAACAGGAACCTCAGGGAGCAGATAGAGAGACAGATTCTGGAAAGGAGTAATAATAAGAGGGTTGTTGAAGTGGGAGATTTTAACTTCCCAGCTATCGATTGGCATTTCCCTAGCGTGAGGGGTTTAGGTGGGGTGGAGTTTGTTAGGTGTGTTCAGGAAAGTTTCCTGACACAATATGTTGATAAGCCTACAAGAGGAGAGGCTGCACACATCAAAGTTGCTGGTGAACGCAGCAGGCCGGGCTGCATCTCTAGGAAGAGGTGCAGTCGACATTTCAGGCCGAGATACACACACACTCCCGGGGTCAGACACAGAGTGAATCTCCCTCCGCACCGTCCCAACACACACTCCCGGGGTCAGACACAGAGTGAATGTCCCTCCACACCGTCCCATCACACACTCCCGGGGTCAGACACAGAGTGAATCTCCCTCCGCACCGTCCCATCACACACTCCCGGGGTCAGACACAGAGTGAATGTCCCTCCACACCGTCCCATCACACACTCCCGGGGTCAGACACAGAGTGAATCTCCCTCCGCACCGTCCCAACACACACTCCCACGGACAAATGCAGAGCAAAGTTCCCTCCCTCCGCCCCTCTCACCCCAGGACGGAGACCGCGTGTCTGTCTTTGCAATCTTCACGTTCATGTAAGTCTCGCTGTCGTCCATCCAGTCGCGGATTCTCTGCGTCTCTGAGCCCAGAAAGGGGAAGCGACCGTTGTCAGAGGAAGCCGGCGTTGACAAGTTTGGCAGTGGGGGGAGGGGGTGTCTGACCAACTGCAGCAAACAGCAGGTGAAGGTCTGCTGCAGAAAGGAACCGAGAGCAGCGTCAGGAAGTGCGGGGGGGTGCGGGGTGGGTGGAGATTGAGTGTGTGCGGGAGCGTGGTCGAGAGAGATAAGGGTGGCCGGGGGAGGGCGGGGAATGAGGGGGAGAGGGGAGCGGGTGACGGCGACAGAGTGGGTCGGGGGGGTGGGGAACGGGTAGAGAGGTGAGATGGAGATGAGGAGACGAGGGAGGGAGGGGAATAGCGGGAGGGAGGGTGGCCGTGGGGGGAGAGAGGATGAAAAGAGGGGGCAGGGAGAGATGGAACGAGAGGGGAGGTGGGAGAGAGAGTGAGCGGTACAGAGGGGTGCAGAGAGGGGAGGGATGAGGGAGAGGGAATGTAGGGGAGGGATGAGGGAG
>NW_027275060.1:0-70022 GCF_030028105.1 Mobula birostris
TTCGTGAACCTCCTTTGAGCCGTCTTCAGTTTCAACACGTCCTTCCTGAGATACTGGGCTAAGCCTGCTCAGCGGCCTCACCAGTGCTTTATAAAATCTCACATTACATCTTGCTTTTATATTCTAGTCCTCTTGAAATTGAATGCTAACATTGCATTTGTCTTCCTCACCACAGACTCTGCCTGCAAGTTAACCTTTAGGGTGTCCTGCTCAAGAATTCCCAAGTCCCTTTCCGCTCTTTTTTTTTGTATTTTCTCTCCATTTAGAAAATAGTCCACCGTTTCATTTCTTCTATCAGAGTTCATGACCATACACTTTCCAACACTCTATTCCATCTACAAGAGCTGCAGGAGGAGGGTGGTGTGGTTGTGAGCTTTTAGGGAGGGTATTGGATGGAGGGATTTGGACGTGGGATGTTGGAGGCTTCTTTTTATCACATATACTGAGATACAGAGAAGAGCTTTTATCTGCATGCCAGCCAGACAGATCATTCCGTAATTCAGGACATCGAGGTGGTACAAAAGGAAAACAGAATGCAGAATAGAGTGTTACAGTTACAGACAGAGTGTGATGCAGTCAGATTGGGAAATCAGGTGTTCACCTTTTAGTGTATGAGAGGTCTATTCAAGAGTCTGAAACAGTGGAATTGAAACTGTCCTTGAACTTGGTGATTTCAGGCCTTTGTTTCTTCTGCCTGATGGGAGGGGGAAGAAGAGAGATTGCGCAGGATGTATGCGGTCCTAGATTAAGTTAGCTGCTTCCCTGAGGCAGTGAGAAATGTAGAGTTCATGGAGGGGAGGCTGGTTTACACGTTGGGTTGAGATGAATCCACAACTCTGCAGTTTCTGGATGAGATGAAGGGTGGGGTTACAAATGAAATGAACGACTAGGTTAATTGGCACGTGGGTGGCACAGGCTACTTGGGTTGGAATGGCCTGTTACCATGCTGTATCTCTAAACTAAGTTGTGTTTAAAAACGGAATGTCCATTGCAGAGCCGTGTCACTACTGAGATAGAAGTTTGAGTCGTGCTGGTCGGTTCAAGAACCAAATGGTTGAAGGGAAATAGCTGTTCCTGAACCTGGTGGGGTGGGACTTCATGCTTCTGTGCCTCCTGCCTAACGGGAGCTGTGAGAAGATGGCCTGGCCCGGATGGTGGGGATCTTTGTACTGCTGCAGGAAGCTAATTTTCATTGCATCTATACGCTGAGTGACGACAAACTTCAAACCTGCATAGGAAGTAGGGTGGTGCAAGCTGCCACAGGCTGGGACAGGCGCAAACACCATCGCGATGTCTGAGAAGCATTTAGACCAGGGGTTCCTCATCTTTTTTATGCCATGGGTCAATACCATTAAGCAAAGGGTCTGTGGAGCCCAGGTTGGGAACTCCTGATTTGGACAGATGCATGAAGTGGCAGAGAATGGAGTGATATAGATCATATGGTCATGAGGTCAGTGTGGACATGGTGGAGGATTACAAATACCTGGGGATACGAGTTGACAATAAACTGGACTGGTCAAAGAACACTGAGGCTGTCTACAAGAAGGGTCAGAGCCGTCTCTATTTCCTGAGGAGACTGAGGTCCTTTAACATCTGCCGGACGATGCTGAGGATGTTCTACGAGTCTGTGGTGGCCAGTGCTATCATGTTTGCTGTTGTGTGCTGGGGCAGCAGGCTGAGGGTAGCAGACACCAACAGAATCAACAAACTCATTCGTAAGGCCAGTGATGTTGTGGGGATGGAACTGGACTCTCTGACGGTGGTGTCTGAAAAGAGGATGCTGTCCAAGTTGCATGCCATCTTGGACAATGTCTCCCATCCACTACATAATGTACAGGGTGGGCACAGGAGTACATTCAGCCAGAGACTCATTCCACCGAGATGCAACACAGAGCATCATAGGAAGTCATTCCTGCCTGTGGCCATCAAACTTTACAACTCCTCCCTTGGAGGGTCAGACACCCTGAGCCAATAGGCTGGTCTTGGACTTATTTCCTGGCATAATTTACATATTACTATTTAACTATTTATGGTTTTATTACTATTTATTATTTATGGTGCAACTATAACGAAAACCAATTTCCCCCGGGATCAATAAAGTATGACTGTCCAGGCGACTGCATAATTCAGTTTGGCCTCATGTTCAGCACAGACATTGTGGGCCGAAGAGCCTGCTCCTTTGCTGTACCGTTCTGTCTCCTACATCCCCTCATATTCTTCCACACCCTTAACCAAATGACCCTACGCAGAAAATTTCAAGATGTGTGGGCCACAGAGTGTGAGTGCCCGGAATGTGCTGCCAGGGGAGGTGGTTAAGGCAGATACGATAGCATTTAAACAGACACGGTAACAGAGACACAATAGTGTGGCATGCTAGTGTAGCAGTTAGCGTGATGCTTTACAGTGGTTTAATTCAGTGGATCAGGTGTTCAGTTCCTGCCTGTATTCTCCCCGTGACTGTGTGGGTTTTCCTCCGGATGCTCCAAATTCCTCCCACATTCCAAAGACTTGCGGGTTAGGATTAGTAAGTTGTGGGCATGCTATGTTGGCACAAGGACTGTGGTGGCACTTGTGTGTTTGCTCCCCCCTCCCCCGGTGCATTCTCAGACTGTTGGTTGTTAATGCATTTCACAGTATGTTTTGATATTTTGATGTACGGGTCATGTCACAAATAATCTTCCACCCATCAGAGATATTTATCGGGAGCACTTCATAGTGTTGTCAATGATCTTTCCCGTATGTCTAACAATCTCTTTGACCCAGTACCGTCAGGCAGGAGTTACTGTAGTATTGGGACAAGGGCTGTTAGGGTGGAAATAGCTTCTTCTCTCAGGCTGTGAGACTACTGAATTCCCTGCCACCACTCAGTCTCATCATGCGTGAGGCACCAGTAGCGTTATACTGTTTACTTTTTAACTTGTGTTGTGTATACAGCTTATTATTTGTGGTGTTTGTTATGTGTCTGAGTTATGTGTACTATGTCGTGCACCTTGGTCCAGAGAGACGTTGTTTCGTGTGGTGGTGTACGTGTGAACGGTGGAATGACAATAAACTGAACTTGAACTTGGAATTTAAATCCTTAGAATACAGACGTGCAGTTTAAGCAGGCATTGTACTTGGAACAGACATTGTGGTCTGTTTCCAGGCTGGACTGTACCGTCCTGTCCTGTGTGCTAGTTAAGGGTTCAAGGAAGACACATCTAACATTTTGTGTCTGGCCCACCCACAGATTCGGAGTGCCAGCCCCCGCGAGCCCAGACAAGGCAGAGGGCGCCGGTGGCCTGGCCGCGCATAAGCAGCTGGACGAACGGATGCCGGTGGAGGCTCCCTACCGGGCACCGACTGAGAAACTCTTCTACGTGGCGCATAACTGCGGCCCCAGCTGCCTGGCCCGTGCCATGCCAGCCTCCCGAGGCCAGCACCAGGGCAGGAATCCCATGCTGGTGCCCCTGCTCTACGACTTCCGCCGCATGACTGCCCGCCGCAAGGTCAACCGCAAGATGTCCTTTCACGTGGTGTACAAGGGCCCCTGCGGCCTCAGCCTGCGCAACATGGAGGAGGTGGAGCGCTATCTGGCCGAGACCAAAGCCGACTTCCTCTACCTGGAGATGTTCTGCTTTGACCCCTACGTGCTGGTTGACCGCAAGTTCCAACCACAGAAGCCCTTCTACTACATTCGGGACATCACCAATGGCAAGGAGGATGTGCCACTCTCCTGTGTCAACGAGATTGACTGCACGCCGCCGCCTCAGGTGGCCTACAGCAAAGAGCGCATCCCTGGTGAGGGGGTCTACATCAACACCGACCCTGACTACCTGGTGGGCTGTGACTGCACCGACGGCTGCAAGGACAGGTAACCGCACTCCTCACCCCCTCTCCTACCTCCCTTCTCGCTGCCACGGTTCTCTGCTTGCTGGTTCCACCACCATTTCCCCTTCACCCACTTCACCTCTCACTGCCAGTTTCCTCCTCTTTGGCTACACTCCCCCACTCCCCACCTTCCCTCTTGAAACTGCAGCTTCTTTCCCTGCTGGTTCCACTCCCCCTCCGAGGCTCATGGAGTTACCCACCAGGACCGTTTCCCCCATTGTCTTAAACTCACAGGGGCCTATGTTTTCTCCCTTTAAACTCACCAGAGTTTGCTATAAACCTCTCCTACTGTGTAACCCCATTTTAAAATAAATTGAACTAGAAGTGTGGAATATTAAGAACACCCAGCAGTCTGAAAAATCAGCTTGTCCATCACCACTAATCTCCTGCGGATGTTCAGTTGTTGGAATTTTGCCGTGTTCTGTTCTGAAGAGTTTATCCTGGTCCCCGTTACCTGTCCCACTCTGCCAGTTGTCATCACGGTGTCTCCACAGGTCCAAGTGCGCGTGTCTGCAGCTCACCACGCAGGCGACAGCTTGCAACCCAGGAGGCCAACTCAACACCAGTGCGGGCTACCAGAACAAGCGGCTGGACGAGTGCTTGCCCACGGGGTAAGTGTCCGGTTTGGTGTTCCGTCTCTTCCTGCCGATGGGAAGTGGGAGAGGGACAGAGTTGTTCTCCCATCAACCCAGTACAGGTACAGACCGGTCAGTTGCCCTATGGGGTGGGGGAGATTCCATAGTCAATTGAAAAACCTAAATTGAAGTAAGAAGGGTGGAATAAAATGTCAGCATTTTGAGAGCAACTGCCTGCTTCACTGACACCATTGAGGAAGAATACTAAGGTATACAACACAGAAACTGGGTTGGCCGACGGTCCAATACATACTCACATTTACGCAGATCCCCATTTTATTTTCCCCACGTTCCCATCAACTCCCCCCCAGATTATACCCCTCACCCACCTACTTGGGGGTCGGTGGGGGGTTATTCACAGCGGCCAATGAACCCACCAACCCTGCAGGTCATTGGAATGTGAGAGGAAACCAGGGCACCTGGGGGAGACCCACATGGCAACGGGGAGAACATGCAAACTCCAGATGGCACATACAGACACAGATGTAGGCGGGCACGCAGATGCACTCAAAGGCACGCACATGAATGTCAGGATTGAACCTGGGTTTCTGGAGCCATGAGACAGTGGCTCTACCTACTGTAACACTGGGACAACCCTCTCTACCTCCGCCTATAAGTGACACCAAACCCTACCCGCAAGCAATGTGAGGGACTATGAACTGCCTCGATTCAAGGGCAATGAATATAGGCCTTGAGGGTATCTATATCCAATGTACAAAATGAATACAGAAAGAATTTGCCCATTAAGCCCTGTAGGGTTCCAATGAAGCATTTTGAACTATGTGGCCGAATGAAATATTGCATTGGCAATGGTAGTCTTGTTCAACAGACTGAAGTAAGTCAGGACAGTAAAGATTATTTTTCCTGAAACAACACAATAATCTATCTGCTCCTGATCACAATCTTGTACTCGAGTTAGCTAACAAGTTTCCTATACTGCAGCAATACAGCACGGGAACAGCCCTTTGGCCCAACTCCTCCATGCTGGCTACCCAGCCCAGCAAAGAAATTCCATTGGCATGCATTTGGTCCATCTCCCTCTAACCCTGCTCCATCCTTGTACCTCCAAATGTCTTTTTGAGTGTTGTTAATGTACCTGCTTCAACTACATCCTCTGGCAGCTGGTTTTATATACTGACCACTCCCTGTGTGGAAAAAGTTGCCATTCGGGTTCCTGTTAAATCTCTCTCCTCTCACCTTAAAGATTCAGGATTCAAGTTTACTTGTCATGTGTACATCTAAACATAATGAAATGTGTTATTTGCGTTAACAACCAACATGCCTGAGGGTATGCTGGGGACAGCCACATACTCCAGCACTCAGCTTAAACCTGTGTTCAGTTCCCTTTCCCTTATGATTTTTATACACCCATATAAAGTCTTCTCTTAGACTTCTACACTCCAGGGAATAAACCTCCCCTTACAACTCTGTGTCCTCCAGTCCTGGCAGCATCCTTGTAAATCTCTGCTCTCTTTCCTGCTTGATGGTATCTTTCCGATAACCATGCTACACAATGCTCCAAGTGTTGTTTCGCTGATGTTTTGTACAATTGCAACACAATGTGCCACCTGCTATACTCACTGCCTTGACTGATGAAAAGGCTAGTCACTGGCTCTTTTGGAACGTCCTGGAATTGAAAGACCGGGGTTGTTGCTTTACAAGGTGCAGCTTAAGGAGTGGTTCATTGGAATTGTTAAAAAGCATGGGGGAGTGGGATTTGGGAGGGATGGGGGCAAGAGGGTGGAGGTTTCTGCGTCCCCTCCGGAAAGGGCAAAGGGAATTGGGTGAAGTGTTAGAGTAGGTTTAAAAGTTAGGCACAATATCATGGGCCATGGGGCCAATATAGTGCTGTACTGTTCTATGTTCAAAAAAATTGTTTGGGGCGGGAGAGAGTGGGTCTGGAGTGGTCGGAATGGCCCACATGGGTGCTCCCCACCATGCGAGTTGCTGCACTGACCCCAGTTAACCTCTGTCTCATTCTCTTCCGCCCTCGTTGGCCCAGGATCTACGAGTGCAACAAGAGGTGCAAGTGCAACGTGGGGCTGTGCACCAACCGGCTGGTGCAGCATGGCCTGCAGGTGCGGCTGCAGCTCTTCAAGACCCAGAACAAGGGCTGGGGCATCCGCTGCCTCGATGACATTGCCAAGGGCTCCTTCGTGTGCATTTACGCAGGTAGGGATATGCGCTGCTACCGCCCCCCCCGCCCCCCGGCAAGGGCAGCCCAGTGCTGGATGGCACCCATACCCAACAAGCTGACACACACTGCAGTCACCATAGAGATGTATGGAAACTGGCCATTTGGCCCACACACCCCTAAACCTCTCCTCTCCATGTACTTGTGCAAATGTCTTTTAAAAGTTGTTACTGTACTTGCCTCAGTCACTTTCCATATTCATTACTGTGCAAAATATTAGGCACATATACAGTGCCTATAAAAGTATTCACTTTTCATGTTTTATTGTTTTACAACATTGAATCACAGTGAATTTAATTTGGCTTTTTTGACACTGATCACCAGAAAAAGACACTTTCATGCAAAGTGAAAACAGTTCTCTACAAAGTGACCTAAATTAATTACAAATATAAAACACAAAATAATTGATGCATAAATATTCATCCCCTTCAAGTCAGTATTTAGTAGCTGCACCTTTGGCAGCAATTACAGACTTGAGTCTGTGTGGATAGGTCTCTATCAGCTTTGCACATCTGGACACTGCGACTTTTTCCCCATTCTTCTTTACAAAACTGCGCAAGCTCTGTCAGATTGCATGGGGATTGTGAGTGAACAGCCCTTTTCAAGGGCAGCTATGAAGTCTCAATTGGATTGAGGTCTGGATTTTTGACACCAGTGACGATTGGTGTGTCATGCTAAAGGGGGGTGGGTGAATATTTATGGAATCAATTATTTTGTGTTTTATATTTGTAATTAATATCACTCTGTAGAGATTTGTTTTGACTTTGACATGAAAGAGTCGTTTTTTCTGTTGGTCAGTGTCAAAAAAGCTAAATTAAATCCACTCTGATTCAATGCTGTAAGACAATAAAACATGAAAACTTCCAAGGGGGGTGAATACTTTCTATAGACACTATATACAGCTAAGATGCCTAAGACATTTGCAGAGTTCTGTATTTGTCAACGTGGAGCAAAGTGTGAGTTTGTCAATCTGGTGGGAGTAATAGATGTTAGAAATGGCAAAAGGGGTATGGAACAAGTGGCAGAGAAAGCATGCTGGGGTGGGGGTGGAGGTGGAGCTGGTGCAGACTCACCCAGCCCTGAGACACCATCAAGGTCATTTGATTCCAAATGGCGGCTTATTGGTCATTACAGAATGTCTCTCTGGTGATTTCTGCTCCCTTCCCTCTCTCTTTCCCTTTTCCCAACTGTGGTTCCACTTTCCCTGTCCCCTTCCCACTCTCAGTTCACAGTAGAGACCCGTATCTTAATCAGGTTTATCATCACTCACTCATTTCCTGAAATTTGTCGTCTTTTTGCGGCAGCAGTAAATGCGAGACATTAAAATTAGTAGAGTACTGTGCAAATCTTAGGCGCTATAACTATGTAGATGTGCCTAAGACTTTTGCACAGTACTGTACATACCAACCCCTGTGTGTCAGGTGTGTACTTTGCTCCTCAAGTTCCTATTAAATATTACCCCTCTCTTAAACCTGTGCCCTCTAGTAACACACACAGAATGCTGGAGGAACTCAACAGGTCAGGCAACATCTCTGGGGCGAAATAAACAGCCAACATTTATTTCACCTCCCACACACTGGGGAGGGGAAATTAACGGTAGCCGATTAACCCGTGTGTCATTGGGATGTGGGAGGGAATCGAAGCACCCAGGGAGACCATAACGATCACAGGGAGAACGTGCAAACTCAACACATTTATGGACACACACCTGCAAGAATGCACTGAACATCCACAGACAGAGGGCAGGATCAAACCTAGGTCTTTGCTGTGAGCTCTACCCACTAATCACTGGCTACAGGGAGAATACATGTACACTCATGCACAGGCACAGACATATTCTCTCTCTCTCTCTCTCTCTCTCGCACGTGCGTGTACACACACACACACACACACTATGGCCTCTAGCATTGTGAGGCTGAGACAGCGGCTCCAACTGCTGTAATCACTGGCCAGTAAGGGTATCAAACAGCAACCTTAGCATTATGGGCACTGCTGCCCAACCATCTGAGCTACCAGTCCCCCAGGGAGACTTGAATGCCCATTCCCATCTGCTGTGCTGGCTGTTGTTGAACGGTTGCACTCCCCACTCTCTTGGGAGGATTGAGAGGAAAGTTCTATACTGTTGTGCTGTTTGCAGCAGCCCCATGTCTTGTGACTGCTGTGTTGATGGAAGCTCTGTATTGGAACTGGAGTGGGGAAAGTAAATGCGGGAGGTCACAAGCAGGTGACAGGGAAAGAAGCTTCAGAGTTGTCGCAAAGACTTGAAGATCACAAGATCCCTAATGGCAATGAGTCCATGAAAGCCAGGCAGAATTGGTTGTGTAGTAATTCTGCAGGTGTTGAGGGCAGTCAGAGTCTTAGAACATTAGAATTGTTTATTATCAGACATATTTTAATTTTTTTGTAATACATTAAAATAATGTTAAGTTACAATAAGAAATATTTGTAAAAGAAAGCAATATAACATAAAAAAACATGTGAATCAGTAGGTGGAGGGACAGGGTTCAGACAGGCTGAACTCCTGAAATTGGGACTAACTGTGTGGGGATCGTGGTCTGCATGTATTCAATGGGTCGAAAGGCCTGAATCCATGTTGTATTGCTCTATGACTCCGGACATAGACATAAAACAGCACATCATAGGAACAGGCCCTTTGGCCATTGAAGTCTGTGCTGAACTTGATGCCAAATGAAGCCAAGTCTGCCTGCACGTGAGCCATACCCCTCCAATACCTCCATATTCATGTTGATCTAAAACCTCCTGAACCCCACCATCATACCTGCTTCCATTACCATCCCTGGTGGCACCCTCTTATGTTTTCAAGAAATAAAATATTGCTCGGCATGTTCTGAGGCCCTCCATTGGTTGGTATTGTAATCGATGTGCAAACTAGTACGCAGGCCGAGGCAGAGCAATGCGGAGAGCCAGCAGGCTGCCCTCTCCGTGCAGCTGATCAATCCAAAGAAACAGCAGTGTCGCAGGAGCTGCCAGTCAGCATTGAGCTCGGTGCAGGACTCCAGCTCCAGACTTTTCCCCGGGGTCTCAGGCCACTCCCAGTGCCTTCCCTATGAGCGGGATAGTTGCACGGCAGTGGAGGTCTGAGACCAGCGTCTTCCTTCTAGATAGCTGCCAGCCATAGCTTATGAGCCCCAGCTGCCCGGAGCACACGTCTCTACGAGTTTATAAAATTATGGAGGTCATCATTAAGGTGGATAGACACGGCCTTTTCTCCATGGTAAGGGAGTCTGAAACTTGAGGGCGGTGGTTTCAGATGAGAGGAGACCCAAGGACACTTTGCACACAGAGGATGATGGGTATGTGGAACAAGTTGCCAGAGGCAGGAATAATTACAATGTTTAAAAGACGATAGAAAGGGCCAATCACAGACAAATGAAACTAGCTCAGGAAGGCATTGCAGTTAGCCTGGATGAGTTGGGCCGAAGGGCCTGTTTCTCTGTTCTGACATCTCATTCAAACTTTTCCCCCTCATTTTTACCACAGGGGATAAATTCTGTCTCTCTACCCTGTCTAGGGTTGATAACTTTATAAACTTATGTCAGGTCTCCCCTCAGGCTGCACCACTCCAGAGAAAACAACCCAAGTTTGTCCAGCCTCTCCTTATACCTCTATTCCGGCTACGTCCTGAAACCTCTCCTGTACCTTCTCCAAAGCCTACACCTCTTTCCTGTAAAGGAGTGATCAGAACTGCACACAATACTTCCAAGTGTTGACCTAATCAAAGTTCTATACAGCCGCAACATGACTTCGTGACTCTCATACCTGATAGCTTGACCAATGAAGACAAGCATGACATTCACCTTCTTTACCTCTGTCTACTGAGTGGTCACTTTCAGGAAGCTATAGACGATCTCCGAGATCCTTCGGTGCCAGTGCTCTGCTACTTACTGAGTACTTTCCTTTTCCTTTTGATCTCCCACTCCTCACAACATGTCTGCCAGTTCTTCGCCCGTCTCACTGATCTATATTCGGCTGTATTCTTTGATGAGTTTTGCAGTGTCCTCGGCCCTACCTGAGGTTTCTTGCTCTGCACAGAAACCACAAGAGATGAACTAGTGGATTTCAATTACATTTAGTACCTTGACAGCAAACTGGACCATGAAGTGGTGAGAAATGGCGGTGCAAATGTAAACAAAACATTGGCTGGTCCCATACCTCCACACCCCACCTTTGGGTAAGGACACTCTCAATACTCCAGTTCAAACTAGTGTGCATTTGATTCCCACTTGAGCATTATCCAGGCTGGTACTCCCAGGGCCAGGTTTAGAGAGAAATGGCCAACTGCAGTGGTCAGCCGAGGGTTATCCTCCCACCCGGATGGCAGCAGGATTCCCTTTGTACTGCACATCAGCCTGAGTCTGAGGCGTTCTGGAGTGGGACTTGAACGTGACACCTACCGATGTGGCAGTGCAACTATTAACCATTGAAGGCAAGGCGAAGACACTGACACAACGCAGACAGTTAACAGATGTGGCACAGACACTGACGCAGACCCAGACTCTGACATAGACAAGGGAGCAGACACATAGGGGCCGCCACTCTGAAACAGACAAGGGTGCCACCACCCTGACGCAGATGAGGGTTCAGGCACTCTGACCTGGGGCAAACATTTTGACATAGATGAGGGTGCAGATGCTCTACCAGTTCTCATAGTCATAGTCATACTTTATTGATCCCGGGGGAAATTGGTTTTCGTTACAGTTGCACAATAAATAATAAATAGTAATAGAACCATAAATAGTTAAATAGTAATATGTAAATTATGCCAGTAAATTATGAAATAAGTCCAGGACCAGCCTATTGGCTCAGGGTGTCTGACCCTCCAAGGGAGGAGTTGTAAAGTTTGATGGCCACAGGCAGGAATGACTTCCTATGACGCTCTGTGTTGCATCTCGGTGGAATGAGTCTCTGGCTGAATGTACTCCTGTGCCCACCCAGTCCATTATGTAGTGGATGGGAGACATTGTCCAAGATGGCATGCAACTTGGACAGCATCCTCTTTTCAGCCATCACCGTTTGAGAGTCCAGTTCCATCCCCACAACATCACTGGCCTTACGAATGGGTTTGTTGATTCTGTTGGTGTCTGCTACCCTCAGCCTGCTGCCCCAGCGCACAACAGCAAACATGATAGCACTGGCCACCACAGACTCGTAGAACATCCTCAGCATCGTCGGGCAGCTGTTAAAGGACCTCAGTCTCCTCAGGAAATAGAGACGGCTCTGACCCTTCTTGTAGACAGCCTCGATGTTCTTTGACCAGTCCAGTTTATTGTCAACTCGTATCCCCAGGTATTTGTAATCCTCCACCATGTCCACACTGACCCCCTGGATGGAAACAAGGGTTACTGGTACCTTAGCTCTCCTCAGGTCTACCACCAGCTCCTTAGTCTTTTTCACATTAAGCTGCAGATAATTCTGCTCACACCATGTGACAAAGTTTCCTACCGTAGCCCTGTACTCAGCCTCATCTCCCTTGCTGATGCATCCAACCATGGCAGGGTCATCAGAAAACATCTGAAGATGACAAGACTCTGTGCAGTCCACCTACCTCTCAAACTAATCTATATCTGGACTTATCCTTTGACAACTTTGCAATGTTCACAGTCCCACCAAAGGTCAGTGCCTGGGGTTTATCAGGTTGCACAGAGTCACAGGAGTTGAACCAGTGCTGATCAGATATGCTTAGTACTTTGACAGGAAGCTGAATGAGAAATGGCAATGCAAATTTAAACAAAGCATTGGCTTGTCCCATACCTCCATACCCCACCTTTAGGTAATGCCAGTCTCAACACCCTGGCTCAAACAGAATGTGAATCTGAAATGCACTCAAGCATTATCCAGACTGGTACTCCCAGGGCCAGGGCAGGGGAAGGGGTTAGAGTGACAGACAAATGTGGGCAGCTCAGATGGGAACCCTTAGATGGTATGGATGAGTTGGACTGAAGGGCCTGTTTCCCAGCTGTTTAACTGACAAAGGTGCAACTACAAACTAGAGGCTCTAGGTTTAAGCTGAGAGGGCAAAATTTAAAAGGGACCCTCGGAATATTGAGGAACAACTTCTTTACCCAAAGGGTGGTACGGATGTGGGACAAACTGCTAAAGGAAGTGGTTGAGGCAGGTACATTAACAACATTTAAAAGCCACTTGGTTAGGAAGAGCCCGCTGGCTCACCAGATTGAGTAGCAGTGCCAATAATACTGATACACACGAGGGTGCAGACTCTGTGACACAGGCACCTCGACCTGGGCACAGACTCTGACACAGGCACCTCGACCTGGGCACAGACTCTGACACAGGCACCTCGACCCAGGCACAGACTGTCTGACGTAGGCGCTTCGACCCAGGCACAGACTGTCTGACACAGGCACCTTGATCCACATGCAAACGCTCTGACTCAGACGAGGGCGCAGATGCTCTGACAGACACCCTGACCCAGGTGCAGATGTTCTGAAACAAATGAGGTAGTCACACAGGAACAGACACACTGACAAAGACGAGTGTGTATACACTCTGACAGACGCCCTGACTCAGGTGCAGATGTTCTGAAACAAATAAGGTAGTCACACAGGAACAGACACACTGACAAAGACGAGTGTGTATACACTTTGACAGACACCCTGACTCAGGTACAGTCACACAGGAACAGACACACTGACACAGACGAGGGTGTAGACGCTCTGACAGACACCCTGACTCAGATACAGTCACACAGGAACAGACACACTGACACAGACGAGGGTGTAGACGCTCTGACAGACACCCTGACCCAGGTACAGTCACACAGGAACGGACACACTGACACAGACGAGGGTGTAGATGCTCTGACAGGCACCTTGACCCAGGTACAGTCACCCAGGAACTGATACAGACAAACATTGAACTTCTCTGATGTGGACCCAGCGAGACAAGGAGAGAGGCAGACAGACTCACCTCCACTACCCACGCCTACCCAGCCTTATCTTTCTGACATAGACAATCTGACATGGGCACAGACACAGACATTCTGACACTCTCCTCCCCCACTCTTCTCCCGCGACCAGGCAAGATCCTGACGGACGATTTTGCAGACAAGGAGGGCCTAGAGATGGGCGACGAGTACTTTGCCAACCTGGACCACATTGAGAGTGTGGAGAAGTACAAGGAAGGCTACGAGAGCGATGCCAAGTGCTCATCGGACAGCAGCGGCGTGGACCTGAAGGAGGAGCACGAACACACGGGCAGTGAGGCGGAGGACTCCAGCTCGGACAGCTCCGACCAGAACTTCGGCGGCACGGACGACGCCTACGTGCCCGGCTCTGTCTGGCGTAGTTATGTGACCCGTACCCGGAGCCGGGAACAGAAGGAGAATGGCTCTGAGGCCGGGCCACCCCGCCAGGAAGATGGTGGCTCCTGCAAGCTCCCCATCACTGAGGAGACTGCCAAGAACAAGGTGGCGTCCTGGCTCAGCGCCCTGCGGGTTGAGGAGGCTGACTCTGACAGCCGGTCCTCGTCCAGGGCAGCGGAGGCTGGCGGGCCCGAGGCCAAGCCTCCCAAGGAGGAGCCGCCAAAGGAGGAGGAGGTGGGGGAGAGGGAGGCGGAGGGTGAGAAGCCAGTCGTCCCTCCCCTCAAGACGGATGCAACCTCGAAGGAGGAGCCCAAGCCAGGCGATGGCATAGCAGATGTCAAACCGGTCGGCAAGCAGGAGACAGAGAAGAAGGAGGCCAAGGCGGACAGCCCAGATGGCATTGGCATTAAGGTGGGAGGGACGGGCAGGAGGGAAGGGAGAGGAGGGGTGAAGCGGTGGGGAGAGAAGGGGGAATGGAAAGGAGGAGGTTCCTGGAGTAGAAATGAGGGTGGGGTCTGTCGGGGAAGGGGGATGTGAGAGCTCACTTGAGGTGGGAGGGATACTAAGAAAAGGAGTTGCTTGAACAGAGGGCAAAGGGATGTGCAGCGGATTATCACGAAAAGCACACAAAGGGGGCTGTCGGAGAGGGAGAGGTGTGTAGGGAAAGGAAATGAGGGGTTTGGGGTGAGAGGTATGTGCATGGGGAAATGAAATGGGAGGGTGTATATGGGGAAGGAGAGGGGGTTATGGAGGGAGGGTTGAGTAAAGGAAGGGAATGGGAGGGGTTGTTGAGGGTGGTGTGTTTAGGGGAAGGGAATGGGAGGGGTTGTGGAGGGTGGGGTGTTTAGGGGAAGGGAATGGGAGGGGTTGTGGAGGGTGGGGTGTTTAGGGGAAGGGAATGGGAGGGGTTGTGGAGGGTGGGGTGTTTAGGGGAAGGGAATGGGAGGGGTTGTGGAGGGTGGGGTGTTTAGGGGAAGGAAATGGGAAGAGTTTGTGGAGGGTGGTGTGTTTAGGGGAAGGGAATGGGAGGGGTTGTTGAGGGTGGGGTGTTTAGGGGAAGGGAATGGGAGGGGTTGTGGAGGGTGGGGTGTTTAGGGGAAGGGAATGGGAGGGGTTGTGGAGGGTGGGGTGTTTAGGGGAAGGGAATGGGAGGGGTTGTTGAGGGTGGGGTGTTTAGGGGAAGGGAATGGGAGGGGTTGTGGAGGGTGGGGTGTTTAGGGGAAGGAAATGGGAAGAGTTTGTGGAGGGTGGGGTGTTTAGGGGAAGGGAATGGGAGGGGGTTTCGGGGAGTGGTGGGAATTGAACCGGGATATTGGCACTGTAATGGTATTATAATACAGCTACACTGCAGTGTTGCCCTTAAAACTCAGTGGATGTCAGGAGTGGGATTCAATCCTACGACCCCAAATGGAGAGCAGAATACCCACATTTCTACTGAGGGACGTAATCCCTGAGTCTGGAGCTTCAGGCCACTTGGCCACCCTGGCAGCTCCTAAATATGGGAACAGCATCAGCGCTCCCCTCCTCGGGTTAAAGATAATCCAAAAGGCTCTACAGCGACCCAGCAACACTCTGGAATAGATTTCATCGGGCCCTGGGGATTTGTCCATCCTCATGTGTGCCTTCCTGATACATGTATCAGGACATGTTTCCCCTAACTCTTTTTGCTCTCTTTTGTGCTGCTTATATATAAATAAATATAAATATATAAAACAAATTTCACGACATATGTCAGTGATGATAATTTTGTCTCTGATCCTGATCCCTCCACCTTCCTCCCTGGTCTCCTGACACCAAGCAAATACATCCCTTTAGGTCCCGGAGGGGTCCCACTCTTTCCCTAGCCATGTTCTTGCTTTTAATAAAGGGCTTCAGAATTCTTTCATTTATTTTATTTAGAGATACAGCACGGTAACAGGCTCTTCTGGCCCAACAAGCCCGCGTCACCCAATTTCACGTGACCAACGCATGCAGCCAATAACTTACTGACCCGAACGTCTTTGGAAAGTGGGAGGAAGAAACCCACGTGGACTGGGGGAGAACGTACAAACTCCTTGCAGACAGTGGCGGAAAGCGACCCTAATTGCTGGCACTGTAATGGTGTTTTGCTATGTTACCGTGCCAGCCCCCCCCCCCCCCCCATTCAATTCTCTTGACCAGGACTGTTTCTAGTCTGCTGTTTGCCCTCCTGACTGCTTTCTTAACATCTCTCCTTTATCCTCTAATAAACTTCATTCTATACCAATTTCCCATACCTGACATACACTACTTTTTTCTGATTAAAACTATCACGTTTCCTCCTAAGCCAAGGCTCTCCAGTTTTGAGCAACACACGCAAACCTCTGGAGGAATTCAGCAGGTCTAGCTGCTTCTGTGGAGGGGAATGAACAGTCCACGTTTTGGGCCAAGATCTGATGATCAGTCCTGCTGAAAGGTCTTAGCCTGAAATACTGACTGTTTATTCCTCTCCATGGATGCTGCCTGACCTGCTGAGTTCCTCCAGCATTTTTGTTTGTAATTCATATCAAATTGCCAAACGTTTTATGTATTGGCAATAGAGTGAGTGGAATAAATTAATTCCTTCCATAGATGCAGATCGGGCAGCATCTATTGTTGTGTTCCTTTTCACTCCTTGAGGTGCATTCAGCAGAATTTTTTTTTGCCATTTCCATAGCATTTGACTGTTTTTAAGAGGCCGAGTTGCTATCTTGACACTCAAGGAGCCGGCCGTTTTCGAACTCAGTACCATTCACCTCAAAGTCTGGTGCTGACGCCATTACACCAGCAGCCAGCTATTAGGCAGGATCAATGAAGGGTAATAAATAGTGGATGTTTCAGGACCCTTTACTAATCTTACCGTGTTTTGCTTTTGCCCTTCTAGGGTCATGCTGATTCTAAACTTTAGAACATAGAAAACCTACAGCACAATACAGGCCTTTCGGCCCACAGAGTTGTGCTGAACATGTCCCTAACTTAGAAACTACTAGGCTTACCTATAGCCCTCTATTTTACTAAGCTCCATGTACCTATCTAAAAGTCTCTTAAAAGATCCTATCCTATCCACCTCCACCACTGTTGCTGGCAGCCCATTCCATGCTCTCACCACTCTTCTGAGTAAAAAAACTCACCCCTGACATCTCCTCTGTACCTACTCCCCAGCACCTTAAACCTGTGTCCTCTTATGGCAACCATTTCAGCCCTGGGGAAAAGCCTCTGAGTATGCACACGATCAATGCCTCTCATCATCTTATACACCTCTATCAGGTCTCCTCTCATCCTCCGTCACTCCAGGAAGAAAAGGCCGAGTTCACTCAACCTATTCTCATAAGGCATGCTCCCCAACCCAGGCAACATCCTTGTAAATCTCCTCTGCACCCTTTCTATGGCTTCCACATCCTTCTTGTAGAGAGGCGACCAGAACTGAGCACAGTACTCCAAGTGTCAAACGTCCCACCTCTCCTGGAAGTTCCGGGAGTCTCCCGCATATTAATAGTGGCTCCCTGATGCCCACAAATTATATATAATATCATGGAAAACAATTTTTTTGAGAGAGAGCGAGAGAGCGAGCGCAAGAGCAAGAAAGCAAGCGCGAGTGAGAGTGGCCACGAGAGAGAGCGTGAGAGCGTGCGCGAGAGAGAGAGAGCAAGAGCGAGAAAGCAAGTGCGAGTGGCCACGAGAGAGAGCGTCAGAGTGCACGAGAGAGAGAGAGAGCGAGAAAGCAAGCGCGAGAGAGAGCAACCACGAGCGAGAGAGCGAGAGCAAGAGTGAGAGAGTTCCAAAAAAAGTCAGAGTGGCAGAGTGTCCCAGAAAAAGAAAATATAAACGTACGTCACCCCAGACTACACTAAAGTGTACCCCTGCCTAATTGGGGTCAAAATAATGACAGTGTTGCTCACTGCACTGTTTGCAACAGTGACTTTTTTATTGCCCATGGTGGGTTAAGACTGTAAGAGACATGTTGAGGTGAGTTTAACAGGTGTCATTCGTTCATTAGCATAGCTAACGTTATTTAAAATAGCTGGCTAGCTGCTAAGGAGCTACTCTATTGCAGACATCCCAACTCTCCTGGAAGTTCTGGGAGTCTCCCGCAAATTGATGTTGCTACCTCCCTGAAATGAGTTTTTGCAGGGTGGGATGTCTGAAGTGTGGTCTGACCAGAGTCCTATATAGCTGCCGCTATAGTTTGCTTTTAAACACCTTCCACTTTTCAGATATTGTTTTTCCCTCTTGCAGCTTCTCCATTAGGTCCTGTCTTGTACTATCAAAGTCTGTCCTCGTCCAGTTTAATCCTTAACCCCAACTTTTTCTGTGACTACCTTCGAGCTTGCTATATTATGGTTACTGATTGTAAAAGGTTTCCTCCACAGAAACTTACACCCACTTGCTCATTCATTCCTTAAAGTAAGCTTGAGTACAGCTCTCTCCCCAGTAAGACTCTCAACATACTACTTCTAACCCTTCTTGGAGGCCTTTAATAAATTCCACCTCCTTGGTTTAAGGAAATTCCTGGTCAATATTGAGGAAGTTAAAAACACCCACTATTATGACCCTATATGCTTTTCATCTGCATGGTTGTTCTTCCGAATCCCACTGACGATTCAGAGAATTATAGTGTAATCCATCAGAGGAATCAGATTAAAGATTATTAGTATTATTTGTCACATGTACATGGAAACATGCAGTGAAATGCATTGTTTGCCTAAACGACCAACACATTCCACAGATTGTGCCTGCAAGTGTCACCATGCTTCCGGTACCTCCATAGCATGGCCACAACGTACTAACACCTACCTTAACATCTTTGGAATGTGGGAGGAAACCAGAGCCCCTGGAGGATACCTGCGCAGTCACAGGGAATACATACAGACTCCTTACAGACAGCATCAGGAACTGAACCGCGTCCTTATACCTGGCACTATGCTACTGTGCTACACTTATTCCTTTCTAAGTTCTACTGTATTGTTAAATTTCCCATTTTCTTCTTGATATTTTTCTCCCACTCATTCCCAAAGGCAAGTGGGTTGGTGAGTTAAATGGTCCAATTGTGTGGCTGGGCAGAGTTGATGGAATTGCAGGGAGGGTACATTTGGATTGGAGTGAACAGTCAGCAATAGACTCAGTGGGCTGAAGAGCCTGTTGTGCACTGTATCCCCCCTGACTATAAATTCTACTTCTTAGAAACTGAGAATCTGTATACCCTGCCAATGTGTGTCTAAGGAGTACTACTCAGAGCGTAGTGTTCAGTTCTGGTTTCCTCATTGTAGGAAGGGTGTGGAAGCTTTAGAGAGGAGATTCACCGGGATGCCGCCTGAGTTAGAGAGCATGTCTCATGAGGAAAGGTGAGCAGGCTAGGGCTTTTCTCTTTGAAGTGAAGGAGGATGAGAGGTAACTTGATTAAGCTGTACAAAGGTGATAAGAGATTTCGACAGTGGACAGCCTGCACCTTTTTTCTCAGGGCGGAAATGGCTAATATGAGAGAGCATCATTTTAGGTTGATTGGATGAAACTATAGGGAGGATGTTAGAGGTTTTTTTTTGCTCGCAGAGTGGTAGGTGCATGGAACATGCTGCCGAGGATGGTGGTAGAAGAGATAGATAAATATATTAGACAGGTAAGATACTCTGAAGTACAAGGCTAATACAAGAAGGCTTACTTTTAAGGTGACCGGATGAAAGTATAAGGAGGGTGTCAGAGGTAGGTCTTTTACTCAGCGAATGGTGGGGTTGCCAGGAGTGATAGTAGAGGAGGAAACATTCAGGCAGGGCTTCCCAACCTGGGGTTCACAGACTCCTCAGTTAATAGTAGGGGTCCTTGGCATAAAACAGGTTTATGAGAGAAAGAAAAATGGTGGGCAATATGAGAGGGAAGCGTTGGATTGATCTTGGAGTGGGTTAAAAGGTTAGCACAACATGAAGAGCATGTACTGTGTTATCCTCCCCTCCCACTTGGCATAAATAACTTTCTCTCTTTCTTTCTCTTATAACATCTCTGAGCTGTGATGGAGTTCAGCTTGTGCAGATGACACCAGAGTCAGTGGTGTCTAAGGTTACAGCAGGATCTGCATCAAGTGGGAAAGTGGGCCAAGGAATGACAGATGGAATTGAACTCAGACAAGTGTCAAGTTGATCCAATTTGGAAAGTTAAACCAGGGCAGGTAAAATGGTAGGGCCCTGGGCGGTATTGTAGAGCAGAGAGACCTAGGGGTTACAGGTACCTAATTCTGTAAAAGGAGACATGCAGGAAGACGACATAATGGACAGAAGTTAGAGCATCTTGTGTCAGCTGTCACAGGGTGTGTGTGAGACTATAACTAGAGGTCATGAATTAGGGTGAAAGGTGAAATGTTTAAGGGGAACATGAGGGGAACTTTTTCACTCAGTGGGCAGTGAGAGTGTGGAATGAGCTGCCAGTGCAAGTGGTGAATGCAGTGTTGATCTCTACATTTAAGAGAAATTTGAATGGGTACATGGATGGGAAGGGTATGGAGGGCTATGTTCCAGATGCAGGTCAGTGGTTCACCACAGACTAGATGGGCCAAAGGACCTGTTTCTGTACTGTAATGTTTTCTGACCCTATGACTCTGTACAGACACAAAAGGCTGGGATTTCTTTGCTCTGGAGTATAGGAGTCTGAGGGGTGACCTTGCAGAAGATTATGAGAGGCATAATAAGGATAAGGATCATTGGTGAGACCACACTGGGAGTATTGTGTGCAGTTGGACAATAAGACATAGGAGCAGAATTAGGCCATTTAGCCCATCGAGTCTGCTTCGCCATTCTATCATGGGTGATCCTGGATCCCACACAAACCCATTTTTCCTTTTAGCTGCCTTCTTGCCATATCCTTTGATGCCTTGACCAATCGGGAAACAATCAACTTCCACCTTAAATATACCCATGGACTTGGCCTCCACCGCAGTCTGTGGCAGAGTATTCCACAGATTCTCTACTCTCTGGCTAAAAAGATTCCTCCTTACCTCTGTCCTAAAAGGTCGCTCCTCAGTTTTGAGGCTGTGCCTTCTAGTTCTGGATACCCCCACCATAGGAAACATCCTCTCCACATCCACCCTATGTAGTCCTTTCCACATTCGGTAGATTTCAATGAGATCCCTTCACATTCTTTTAAATTCCAGAGACACAGGCCCAAAGCTGCCAAATGCCCCTCATATCCCTTGAATGAAATAGCCTTTCATTCTCGTAAATGTCCTCTGGACTCTCTCCAATGACAATACATCCTTTTTGAGATATGGGGCCCAAAACTGTTGCCAATACTCCAAGTGTGGCCTGACTAGTGTTTTACAATGGCTCAGCATTATCTCCTTGCTTTATAATCTATTCTCCTTGAAATAAATGTCAACATTGCATTTGCCTTCTTTACCACAGATTCAACCTGTAAATTAACCTTCTGGGAGTCTTGCACAAGGACTCCCAAGTCCCCCTGCAGCTCTGATGTTTGAACCTTCTCCCCATTTAGATAATAGTTTGTTCTATTTTTCCTTTTACCAAAATGCATTATCATATATTTCCCAACACTGTATTCCATCTGCCTTTTTTTTTTGCCCAATCTTCCAACTTGTCTAAGTCCTGCTGCAATTGAATTGCTTCCTCAGCACTACCTGCTCCTCCACCTATCTTCGTATCATCCGCAAACTTTGCCACAAAATCATCAACTCCATTATCGAAATCATTGACAAACAATGTGAAAAGTAGTGGTCCCAATACTGACCCCTGAGGAACACTACTAGTCACCGGCAGCCAACCAGGAGGGTCCCCTTTTATTCCCACTTGCTGCCTCCTGCCTGTCAGCCAATCCGCTATCCATGCCAGTATCTTTCCTGTAACACCATAGGATTTTATCTTGATAAGCAGCCTCATGTGTGGCATCTTATCAAATGACTTCTGAAAATCCAAGTCAATGACATCCATTGTCTTTCCTTTGTCCACCCTATTTATTACTTCATCGAAGAACTCCTAACAGATTTGTCAGGTAAGATTTTCTTTTACAGAAACCATGCTGACTTTGACTTTATTTTATCATTAGTCTCCAAATGCCCCGAAAACTCATCCTTAATAATAGACTCCAACACTTTCCCAACCACTGAGGTTAGGCTGACCGGCCTATAATTTCCTTTCTTTTGCCTTCCTCTCTTCTTAAAGAGTGACATTTACAATCTTCCAATCCTCCATGACCATGCCAGAATCAAATGATTCTTGAGAGATCATGACCAATGCATCCGTTATCTCTTCAGTGACCTCTCTCAGGACTGGGGGTGGATAAGTCCCCGGAACCAGATGGGCTACATCCCAAAGATCTTTGAGTTTACCTAGCATTTTTTCCTTTGTATTAGAAATAGCACTCACTGCTGCTCCCTGACATTCATGGACATTCAAAGGACACTGCTAGTGTCTTCCACAGTGAAGACAGATGCTAAGTACCCATTAAGTTCATCTGCCATTTCTTTGTCCTCCATTGCTACCTCACCAGCAACATTTCCAGTGGTCCAATATCAACTCTCACCTCCCTTTTACTCTTTTTATAACTGAAAAACTTTTAGTATCTATTTTATATTATTGGCTAGCTTGCCCTCATATTTCAACTTTTCCCTTCTTATAGCTTTTTTAGTTGCCTTTTGTTGGATTTTAAAAGCTTCCCAATCTTTCAACTTCCCACTCAGTTTTGCTACCTTGTATGCCCTTTCCTTGGCTTTTCTGCAGTCCTTAACATCCTTTGTCAGCCATGGTGCCTACCCCTGCCATTTGAGAACTTCTTCCTCTGTGGAACATATCTATTGGCGCCTTGTGAACTATTCCCAGAAACCACCACCATCTCTGCTGTACCGTCATCCCCACCAGTATCCTCCTCCAATCCACCTAGGCAAGCTCCTCTCTCATTCTATTTATTCTATTGCGATACTGATTCATGTGAGTTATGTTTCTCCCTATCAAACTGCAGTATGAATTCAGTCATATTATGATCACTGCCTCCTTTACTTTAAGCTCCCTAATAAGATCTGGCTTATTATACAACACCCACTCTAAGGTCGCCTTTCCCCGGGTAGGCTCAAGCACAAGCTGCTCTAAAAAGCCATCTCATAGGCATTCAACAAATTCCCCTCTTGTGATCTGCCACCAACCCGATTTTCCCAATCCCCTTCCATGTTGAAGTCCCCCATTACAATTGTGTCATTAACCTTATGACATGCCTTTTCCAGCTCCCTTTGCAATCTCAACCCCACATCTTGGCTACACACACAACATGCTTTTTCCATAGATGCTGCCTGGCCTGCTGAATTCCTCCAGCATTTTGTGTGTGTTGCTCAGATATCCAGCATCTGCACATTTTCTCATGTTTGTGGTTTGCCCAAATCTTGACTACTATTTGGAGGTTTATATATGATTCCCATAATGTTTTTTTTTTTACCCTCGCAGTTTCTTAACACCATCCACAAAGATTCAACATTCTCTGACCCTATGTTATCTCTTTCTAAAAATGTAATTCCATTTCTTACCAACAGAGCCACACCACCGCCTATGACTTCCTGCCTGTCCTTTCGATACAAAGTATACCGTTTGAGTGGCTCCCAACTATGGCCTTCTTTCAGCCATGACTCAGTGATGCCCACAGTGTCATACCGACCAATCTCTAACTGCGCCACGAGTTCATCCTCAGCTCTGTCATGCTGGTTCCCATCCCCCTGCCATATTAGTTTAACCCATCTCCCAACAGCTCCAGTAAATCTGCCGTAAGACCGTAAGATATAGGAGCAGAAGTATGCCATTCAATCATGGGCTGATCCGATTCTTCCAGTCATCCCCACTCCCCTCCCTTCTCCCCATACTCTTTGATGCCCTGACTAATCAAGAACCTGTCTATCTCTGCCTTAAATACACCCAACGACATGGCCTCCACAGCCACTCGTGGCAACAAATTCCACAGATTTACCACCCTCTGACTAAAGTAATTTCTCTGCATCTCTGTTCTAAATGGACGTCCTTCAATCATGAAGTCATGCCCGCTTGTCTGTACTCCCCTACTATGGGAAATAACTTTGCCATTCCTAATCTATTCAGGCCTTTTAACATTCAGAATGTTTCTATGAGATCCCCTGTCATTCTCCAGGGAATACAGCCTAAAAGCTGCCAGACGTTCCTCATTTGGTAACTCTTTCATTCCTGGAATCATTCTCATGAATCTTCTCTGAATCCTCTCCAATGTCAGTATATCCTTTCTAAAATAAGGAGACCAAAATTGCACACAATACCCTTTGCGGTCTCACGAGTGCCTTGTAGAGCCTCAACATCACATCCCTGCTTTTATGTTCAATATTCTGTACCTCTAGAAATGAATGCCAATATTGCATTCACCTTCTGCACCACCAACTCAACCTGGAGGTTAACCTTTGGGGTATCCTGCACAAGGACTCCCAAGTCCCCTTGCATTTCTGCATTTTGAGTTCTCTTCCCATCTAAATAGTAGTCTGCCCGTTTATTTCTTCCACCAAAGTACGTGACCATACACTTTCCAACATTGTATTTCACTTGCCACTTCTTTGCCCATTCCCCTAAACTAACTAAGTCCCTCTGCAGGCTCTCTGTTTCCTCAACACTACCCGCTCCTCAACCTACCTTTGTATTATCAGCAAATTTAGCCACAAATCCATTAATCCCATAGTCCAAATCATTGACATGCATCATAAAAAGCAGCGGTCCCAACACTGACCCCTGTTGAACTCCACTAGTAACCGGCAACCAGTCAGACTAGGATCCCTTTATTGCCACTCTCTTGTTTTCTACCGATCACCCTTGCTGGTAATTTCCTTGTAATTCCATGGGCTCTCATCTTGCTAAGCAGCCTCATGTGCGGCCGCTTATCAAAGGCCTTCTGAAAATTCAAGTACACCACACCTACTGCATCTCCTTTGTCTACCCTACTTGTAATTTCCTCAAAAAATTGCAGGTTAGTCAAGCAGGACTTTCCTTTCAGGAAACCATGCTGGCTTTGGCCTATCTTGTCATGTGTCTCCAGGTATTCCAGACATCCCACCTCTCCCGTAAGTTCCGGGAGTCTCCCACATATTAATAGTGGCACCCTGATGCTCGCAAATTATATACAATGTCCCGGAAATCAATTTTTTTGAGAGCGAGAGAAAGAGAACGCGTGAGAGCGACCACGAGAGAGAGAGAGAGAGCGTGCCATGGCAGAAAAAAAAGAAAATATAAAACGTACGTCACCCCAGACTACACTAAAGTGTACCCCTGCCTAATCGGGGTCAAAAATAATGACAGTGTTGCTCGCTGCTCTGTTTGCAACAGTGACTTTTCTATTGCCCATGGTGGGTTAAGACTGTAAAAGACATGTTGAGGTGAGTTTTAACAGGTTTCATTCGTTAATTAGCATAGCTAACGTTATTTAAACTAGCTGGCTAGCTGCTAAGGAGCTACTCTATTGCAGATGCCCACCTCTCCCGGAAGTTCCGGGAGTCTCCCGCAAATTGATGGTGCTACCTCCCTGAAATGAGTCTTTGCAGGGTGGGATGTCTGGTATTCTGTAACCTCATCCCTAACAATCAATTCCAACAACTTCCCAGCCACCGATGTCAGGCTAACAGGTCTGTAGTTTCCTTCCTGCTGTCTCCCATCCTTTTCAAAAAGCAGAGTAAGATTTGCAATTTTCCAGTCATCCGGTACAGTGCCCGAATCTATCAATTCTTGAAAGATCATTGTTAATGCCTCCGCAATCTCTCAGCTCCTGCCTTCAGAACTCGAGGGTGCATTCCATCAGGTCCAGGAGATTTATCCACCCTCAGACCATTAAGCTTCCTGAACACCTTCTCAGTCATAATTTTCACTGCACGTACTTCACTTCCCTGACACTCCTGAATGTCCGGTATATTGCAGATGTCTTCCACTGTGAAGACTGATGCAAAACACGCATTCAGTTCCTCTGCCATTTCTGCATCTCTCCAGCGTCATTTTCTATTGGTCCTATATCTACCCTTGACTCTCTTTTACCCTTTATGTACTTAAAAAATGCTTTTAGTATCTTCTTTGATATTAGTCGCCGGCTTCCTTTCATGATTCATCTTTTCCTTCCTCATGACATTCTTAGGTTCTTTATGCAAGTTTTTTAAAGTTTCCCAATCCTTTACCCCTAGCTTTGGCTTCCTTGTGTGCCCTCTCTTTTGCTTTTACTTTGGCTCTGACTTCACTTGTCAGCCACGGTAGTGATTTTCTTCCATTCAAAAATTTCTTCTTATTTGGAATATATCTGTCTTGTACTTCCCTCATTTTTCACAGAAATTCCAGCTATTGCTGCTCTGCTGCCCTTCTTGCTAGTGTCCCCTTCCAATCAACTTGGGCCAGTTCCCCTCTCATGCTACTGTAATTTCCTTTATTCCACTGAAATACCGACGTATTGGATTTTAGTTTCTCCTCAAATTTCAAGGTGAACTCAATCATATTGTTATCACTGTTCCCTAAGGGTGGCCTGTATACAACTGCCATTAGGGTCCTTTTACCTTTGTCATTTTTTAACTCAATACATAGAGACTCTACACCTTGAATTTAAGTACAACCCATCCCTTTTTACTGGTCCCACCTGCCCCAGAAGAGGTCCCAGTTATCCAGAAATCTGAATCTCTGCCCCCTGCTGCAATTCTTCATTTATCTGCCATCTCATTCTATTCCTATCCTGAATGTCACATGGCATAGGCAGCAAACCTGAGATTACTACCTTTGAGGTCCTGTTTCTCAGCTTCCTTCCTAGCTCCCCGTATTCTTTTTTCAGGGCCTCCTCCCTTTTTCTACCTACGTCATTGGTACCAATGTGTACCACGACTTCTGGCTGCTCACCCTCCCTTCTCAGGATATTGTGGATGCGTACAGAGACACCATGGACCCTGGCACCTGGGAGGACTACCATCTGTACTTCCTTTTAGCGTCTACAGAATCACCTGAATCACCTATCCCCCTAACTATAGAGACCCCTATCACTGCTGCCATCCTCTTCAATTCCCTTGCCTTCTGAGCCACAGAGCCAGACTCAGTGCCAGAGGCATGGCTGCTGTTGCTTTCCCCAGTAGGTCACTCCCCCCAGCAGTACTCAAAATGGAGTACTTATTGTTGAGGAGGACCGTCACAGGAGCGCTCTTCACTATCTGATGTTCCCCCTTCCTTCTCCTGACAGTCACCCATTTCTCTGTCTCCTGTAGGCTTGGGGTGACGACCTCCCTGTAGCTCCTGTCTATCACTGCTTCAGTTTCCCTAACAAGCCGAAGGTCATCGAGCTGCAGCTCCAGATCCCTAACGTGGTGTCTGAGGAGCAATATCTTGATGCACCTGGTACAGATGTGGCCATCAGGGAGGCTGGGAGTCTCCTGGAAATCCCCCATCTGACACCCAGAACCAAACATTGGCCCTGTAGTTATACCCACTATTCTCTCAAGATGTAATTTAGAAATAAGGAATGAACTTACCTGGTTACCTTGCCTCTGCTTGTAATTGCTGAAGCTCTGTTGAGCCACAGCCTCTGCCTCAGTCTGCTCCAATGATGACTGCTCTCAGCTATGGTTACCCGTCTATAGGAAGGATGTCATTAAGATAGAGAGGCTGCAGAAAGATTTATAAGGATGTTGCTTGGACAGGAGGGGTTAAAATTCAAGGAGAGGCTGGGGCTTCTTTTCTCTAGAGTGTAGTACGGGCTTGTGCCAGAATGGCCTGTTACCGTACTGTATCTCTAACTAAAAATAATAAGGGTGACCTTGTAGAAGTGTACAGGGGCATGGATAAGGATAATGGTCTTTATGGGAATCTAAAACTGGACAACATCAGATTAAGGTGAGAGGGAAAAGATTTAAAATGGTAACAAACCCGTGCTGCCCAACCACACCATTTGTCCCACCAACTCGTAGATCTTTGGATCTTTGGCAGGAACGCAGAACACCCAAAGGAAATGCGTGCAGCCATGTGCAGAATGTGCAAACTCCTTACACACAGTGGCAGAATTGAACATGGGTTGCTGGGGCTGTAACAGTGTTAGGCTAACTGCTATGCTCCCTCGCTGCTTATCTGAGGGGCAGGGTTTTTCCACACAGAGGGAGGAGGATGTATGAAATGAGCTGGTAGAGGGGATTACATTTAAATCATTTCAAAGGCATTTGGACAGGGATGTGGATGGGAAAGGTTAATGACCTGGATGTAGGGGTAGAGGGGTGGGTTGGCAAGTTTGCAGACAACACAAAGGTTGGTGGTGTTGTGGATAGTGTAGAGGATTGTTGAAGATTGCAGAGAGGCATTGATAGGATGCAGAAGTGGGCTGAGAAGTGGCAGATGGAGTTCAACCCGGAGAAGTGTGAGGTGGTACACTTTGGAAGGACAAACTCCAAGGCAGAGTACAAGGTAAATGGCAGGATACTTGGTAGTGTGGAGGAGCAGAGGGATCTCAGGATACATGTCCACAGATCCCTGAAAGTTGCCTCACAGGTAGATAGCGTAGTTAAGAAAGCTTATGGGGTGTTAGCTTTCATAAGTCAAGGGATAGTGTTTAAGAGTTGCAATGTAATGATGCAGCTCTATAAAACTCTGGTTAGGCCACACTTGGAGTACTGTGTCCAGTTCTGGTCACCTCACTATAGGAAGGATGTGGAAGCATTGGAAAGGGTACAGAGGAGATTTGCCAGGATGCTGCCTGGTTTAGAGAGTATGCATTATGATCAGAGATTAAGGGAACTAGGGCTTTACTCTTTGGAGAGAGGAGGATGAGAGGAGACATGATAGAGGTGGACAAGATAATAAGAGGAATAGATAGAGTGGATAGCCAGCGCCTCTTCCCCAGGGCACCACTGCTCAATACAAGAGGACATGGCTTTAAGGTAAGGGGTGGCAAGTTCAAGGGGGATATTAGAGGAAGGTTTTTTTACTCAGAGTGTGGTTGGTGCGTGGAATGCACTGCCTGAGTCAGTGGTGGAGGCAGATACACTAGTGAAGTTTAAGAGACTACTAGACAGGTATATGGAGGAATTTAAGGTGGGGGGTTATATGGGAGGCAGGGTTTGAGGGTCGGCACAACATTGTGGGCCGAAGGGCCTGTACTGTGCTGTACTATTCTATGTTTGGAGAGAGACACGATTAGCTCAGGGAGTCATCTTGGTAAGCACGGAAAAGTTGGGCTGAAGGGCCTGTTTCCATGATGTGTCACTGTGACTCAGTTTGTGTATTTGGATATTCATGCCTTCGGTTACCGGGGAGTGACGGGTTATGTGGTATGGGATAACGTTAGAGTTAAGGTGAGTGACCAAGTTCACCTTCTTGTTATCTCTCCACAGAACCAGGATGCGGCAATTCACCTCAAGCTATCACTGTGAGTAATGCTGCATTCCTTCTTTTCACTCGCACATCCTCCTCTTCCTGGCAGCAGTGACCTGCTTGCTTCAAACACTTCTCCCGTTCCCAATCAACGTGGGGTTTACTGAGTATATGTGTGCACAGGTTCAGCGAAAAACTTACTTGCAGTAGCATCACAGGCACAGAGCATCAGATAAACAAAATACACAAGAAAAACAGACATAGGTTTGTTTACAAGAGTGAATACAACTAGGACAAAAAAATCCATTTTAATGCAAAGTGCTCATGTGTTGGTGATTGGGGTTGCCCGTTGGGTCAAGAACTGAATGGTTGAAGGGAAGTCGCTGTTCCTGAACCTGGTGGTGTGGGACTTCAGGCTTCTGTACCTCCTGCCTTCAGGAGCTGTGAGAAGATGGCCTGGCCCAGATGGTGGGGATCTTTGGTATATTGTCACCTATAGATAGGCCAATATAACATGAGCACATCCCTCCCCACCACCGATACCGAGTCCACTACTCTACAGCTTCTTGTGTTCCCTTGCATTCGAATTGTTGACTTCAGGAGGAAACCAGAGGTCCATGAGCCAGTCCTAGTCAGAGGGTCAACAACTTTAAATTCCTCAGTTTTATGATTCCAGAGGACCTGTCCTGGGCCCTGCACATAAGTGCAGTTCTGAAAGGCAAGCAAGATAGTGCCTCTACTTCCTTAGAAGTTTGCGAAGATTTGGCATGACATCTAAAACTTTGACAAACTTCTATAGATGTGTGTTAGAGAGTATATTGACTGGCTGCATCATATTCTGGTATGGAAACACCAATGCCCTTGAACAGAAGATCCTACAAAAAAAAAAGAGGTGAATTCAGCACAGTCTATCACGGGTAAAGTCCTTCCCACCATTGAACACATCTACACGGTGCCCTGACAAAAGAAAGTAGCATCCATCATCAAGGACTCCACCATCCAAGTCATGCTCTCTTCTCACTGCTAACCTCAGGAGGAAGGTACAGGAGCCTCAGGACCCACACCACCAGATTCAGGAACAGTTATCACCCCACAACCATCAGGCTCTCGAACCAGTGGGGATAACATCACTCCACTTCACTTGTCCCATCATTGAAATGTTCCCACAACCTTGTTATTCTTTTTCTTTGCACTACCTCTTTATTTTTGTTATTAATAGTAATTTAATGTCCTTGCACTGTACCACTGCCACCAAACATTTAATTTCACATCCCATCTCTGTGACTGTCTGTCTGTCTCACCTCTGTCTCTGCCTTGTTTCCCCAGGCCATTTGATAACTCCTCTCGGAACTTTGGCTACAACCCGCGGCCAGCGAGGAGCGAGGGGATCCGCAGACCGGTGAGCAAGACCACACTGCTACAGGCGCGACGGAACTCAGCACCCCCTCCAATCTCCAAAGACGTGAGTACATCGCGTACAGCCTGGGGCAGAGCAGTGGCATGGGATGGGTGCTGGTGGTCTGACATAGTGGGCAGGTAACTGTGTGGCTAATGAAAATGTCACATCCTGGAAACATCGTTATCAGAGAATCCTACTGTACAGAGGCAGGCCCTTCACCCCATCTTGTTCATACTGACCACAAAGTTCAAAGTACATGTATGTCAACATAGTCAACCCTGGGCATACTTAACAATTCTACAGAATATTAATATAACAGTATCAATAAAAAACCGCCCAACTAATGCGTTCAACCAGAGTGCAGAAGATAACAAACTGCAATTGCGGAAGAGTCCTTGAAAGTGAGTTCATTGGTTGAGGGAATATTTCAATGATTGGACAAGTGAAGTTGAGTGAAACTATTCTCTTTTGTTCAAGAGCCTGATGGTTGAGGGGTAGTAACTGTTCTTGAACCTGGTCGTGTGAGTCCTGAGGCTTTTGTACTTTCTATCTGATGGCAGCAAGAAGAGAACATGGCCCGGGTGGTGGGGATGCTGCTTTCCTACAACTGTGTTTTATATAGATGTGCTCAATGGTTGGGAGGGCTTTACCCAGGACATACTGGGCTGAATTCACTATTTGCATTGGTGTTTTCTTACCAGGCTGTGATGCTAAATCTCTGCAAACTAAGGAAATGGAGACACTGCCATGCTTTCTTCGTAATTGCACTTGCATGCTGGGCCAAGGATGGGTCCTCTGATATAGTAACGTCTAGGAATTTAAAGTTGCTAACCTTCTCCACCTCTGATCCTTTGAGGGCTGGCTCATGGACCTCTGGTTTCCCTCTACAATCAGTTCCTTGGTCTTGCTGACATTGAGTGAGAGGTTGGCGTTGTGACACCACTCAGCCAGATTTTCAATCTCCTTCCTGTATGCTGATTCATCACCACCTTTGATTCGACCCACAACAGATAGCATCCGCAAACCTGAATATGGCACTGGAGCTGCTTTTAGCCACACAGTCAGAAGTGTAAAGCGAGTAGAGCAGGCGAGCACACAGCTCTCTGGTGCACCTGTGCTGATGGAGATTGTGGAGGAGATGTTGCCAATCCAAACTGACTGGGGTCTGCAAGTGTGGAAATCCAGGATCCATTTGCACAAGGACATATTGAGGTCAAGGTCATGGAGCTTATTGATTAGTTTTGAGGGGACGATGACGTTGAATGCTGAGCTGTAATCGATAAAGAGCATCCTGATGTATGCACCTTTACTGACCAGATGTTCTGGATTGAGTGAAAGGCCAATGAGATGGCATCTGCTGTGGACCTGTTGCTCCAGTCGGCAAATTGGAGCCGATCCAAGTCATTCTTTAGGCAGGAGCTGATATGTTTCCTCACTGACATCTCAAAATGATTCATCACTGTGGATGTAAGTGCAACTGGGTGATAGTTCTTGAGGCGGGTCACCACACTGTTCTCGAGCGCCAGTATAAGCTTACTTGACATGGGTGGGTACCATACCCTGCCGAAGCAAGAGGTTAAAGATCTCAGTGAACACAGCAGCCAGCTGATCAGTGCAGGTCTTTAGTACGTGGTCAGGTACCCTGTCAGTCCAGATACTTTCCATGAGTTCATCCTCCTAAAAGCAACCTGCATGTCGACTTTAGAGATTGAAATCATGTGATCATCGGGGGATGTGGGAGCTTGCAATAACTCCTCAATGTTCGGACAGTCAGAGCAAGCATTGGGCTCATCTGGAAGCGAAGCCTTGCTGTCTCCCGTGTCACTTGATTTAAGTTTATAAGAGGTTATAGCTTTCAAGCCCTGCCACAACTGTCAGGCATCCCTTGTTGACTCACTTGGTCTGGAATCTCCACTTCACCCGTGAGATGGCTTTCCGGAGATCGTACCTGAACCTCATATAACTTTCTTGGTCTCCAGACTTGAATGTCTCAGATCTGGCCCTCGGCAGATTTCAGATCTCATGGTTCATCCAGGACCTGTCTGCGCTAATCTCTTTTGCTTGCATTAGGCCTGTAGTGCTCTCCCCATATCCTTTCAAACATAATTTTATCTGCCTCCGTTGCCTCTGGCATCCCATTCCGAATATCCCACCACCGCACGTCATTTTTAAATTTCTCCCCTCTTACTTTAAGTCTTTGTTCTCTGGTTCTGGACTCTCCTGGCCTGAGAAGAAGAATATCTGTCCCATCTATGCCCTGTTCTACACATCAGACAGCTTCTTTAGAGAGAAAGAGAAGCAAAGTTGACATTTCAAGTTGAAGAACTTAAAACTCTTCCCAAGTTCTAATAAAGCATCTCCTACCTACTTGAAGAATGAACTCTGCAGACTTCCGAGATCTTCTGAACGGAACAACATCATTTTTCTTTCTTATTTATCTTTACTAGATTGTGTATAGTTTTACTCATTTAGCGAAACAGCACAGATCAGGCCCTTCGAGCCATACTGCCCCAGCAACCCTGACAATCCAATTAACCCTAACTTAATTGTGATATAATTTACAATGACCAATTAACCTACCTGCTACATCTTTGGCCTGTGGGAGGAAACTGGAAAATTCAGGGAAAACCCCATGCATTCCACAGGAAGGATGTTCAGAGACTCGTTACATATGGCGCCGGAACTGAACTCCGACACACCATGCTGTACTGGCGTTGTGCGAAGTGCTACACTATCGTGGTACCTATTGAGGTTGGTTAATGTGAACTTTAATATTAACACTGAAACGGTATTTGACCATTCCTTCTACTGAAGTGGAGAGATAAATAGTTACAGTTAACACTTTGTGTGAAGAAACTTCGCTGAGAACCAGGTACTCTGTCCAGTTCGGATAAAGGGAATTAGAACTGGTTTATTATTGTCACATGTTGTCTTGCATTCTGTTTATACTAGTCAGAGTTCATTGAGTTTGGACAAGGGAAAAAATAACAATGCAGAATAAAGTGTAACAGTTCCAGGGAACATGAAGTGCAGGCAGACAAGAAGGTACAAGATCATTATGAAGTAGATTGTGACGTGAAGAGTCCATCTTATCATACTAGGGAAATGTTTAATTGTCTTATAATAGCTGGGGCGAAACTGTCCTTTAGCCCGGTAAGAATGTGCTTTCAGGCTTTTGTATCTAATTTCAGAACCTGGAACGTTAATCACATTTCTCGATCCACAAATGCTGCCTGAGCTGCTGAGTAATTCCATCATTTTCTCTGTCTTTATAATGATAAAGATCAGCTTCATTTGTCACACGTTCATCGAAATATACAGCGAAGTGTGCCGTTTGCATCCATGACCAGCACAGTCCAGGGTTAGCCTGCGAGTGTCACCCTGTTTCTGGTGCCAACATGGCGTGCCCACAGCTAACTAACCCCAGCCTGTATGACTGTGGAATGTGGGAGGAAACCCAGGCGGTCACGGGGAGAATGTATAAACTCACTACTTACAGATAGTGTTGGGAATTGAACCCGACTGGTGATCGCTGGTGCTGTAAAGCGTTACGCTAACAGTCACACTACCATGCCATTTTATTAATAGGCACCAGTGTTTTATTTTCTTTTCGGCCCACCATATTTGTGTCAAGCACAGTGCCAATTTAAGTAATTCCATCTGCCTGCACTATGTCCATATCCCTCCATTCTCTGCCTGTTCACATGTCTGTCTAAAAGCTTCAAAATGACTTTATCATCTCTGCCTCCACCACCACCCCTGGCAGCACATTCCAGGCCGCCATCATGGAAACGAGCTCTGCACATCTTCAACGTAGAGCAGTATAGCATAGGAACAGTCCCTTCGGTCCACAATGTCTGTGCCAGCCACGGTATCAGGCAGGAAAGGCATAGAAGGATGTGGGCAGGTAAGGGGTCAGTGTAGGTTGGCAAAAGAGACAGTATGAACAGGGTGGGCCGAAGGGCCTCCCTCACTGTGGTACCGTTGTAAGCTCCCTCCCCTTTGCTTTAATGAGCAGGAGGTGATGACATTGTCAAGCAGCTCGGACAGCGAAATGGACACGGGCACCCAGACCAGCGGCAGTCGGCGACAGGGTCAAGGGCAGGCCCCGGCAGCCTGCAACGACAGCGACGACATCCAGACCATCTCCTCCGGCTCCGACGACTACAGCGGTGGCAAGAAGGAAGAGAGTGATTCAAAGAACGCGGGTGAGGCTGCATAAACACCAGCAGTGTGAAGGAAAGGGTTAACGTAAGAGGAGTGTTTGTTGGCTCTGGGTCTGTACTCACTGGAGTTTAGAAGTATGAGGGGAGAATCTCATTGAAACTTATTGAATATTGAAAGTCCTAGATAGAGTGGACATGGAGAGGAGGTTTCCTATAGTGGGGGAGTGTCGGACCGAAGGGCGCAGTCTGTCAATAGCGGCGCATCCTTTTAGGACAAATGAGGAATCTCTGGTGAATCTGGAATTCATCGCCACAGACAGCTGTGGAGGCCAAGATAATGGATATTTTTAGAGCAGAAGTAGATTTGTTCTTGATTGGTAAAGGCATCAAAGGTTATGGGAGAGGTCGGGGGACTGGGCAGTCATGATGGGATAGCAGAGCAGACTGAATGGACTGAATAGCCTAATTCTGCTCCGATGTCTAATGGCTCAGGGTGGTGGCACGGGGGTTGGGGGTAGGGAGGTGGTGGTGAATGAACCAAGTAGTCTGCGAGAGACCAGAGACGTTAGGTCTGTTCTCCGCATTGTGGGAGAAGCTGAGGAGGGTACCTGAGATGTACGTAGACAGGGCAGATAGACAGAAATATTCTCCCACCCACCCCTCCGACTCCCACATCCTACAAAGATTATACAGCATAGAAACAGACTCTTTGGCCCATCAAGATGTTGCTGACTGCCATCCTGCATGTGGTTGGGTTGTGGGAGGGAACCAGAGCACCCAGGGGTACCTATGCAGTCACAAGGAGAATGTGCAAACTCCACACAAAGAGAGGGAGAGACACAGACTCACATGTCTACAGACTGTCGTACCTCCTGCCTAATGGCAGCATCAGAAGGATTTGGGGAGTGGGGCCAGGGCACGTTTGGAGCATAAACTAAAAGGGAGGCAAAAGTAGTGCCTCGAATTTGGGAGCAGGTTTGAGGCCAGTAGCGAGGCTAAGGAAAGAAAACCTCGAAAGAAGAGATTCTGCAGATGCTGCAAGTTCAGTCCTGATGAAGGGTCTCAGCCAGAAACGTCAACTGTTTATTGCCCTCCACCATTCTGGAAAGAACTCATCGCTGTTTGATGTACTAGCCCTTCAAGGTGCCTCAGTCAATGAGAACCGATGCCCTAACTTGCAGCTATTCCCACTCCCCCACAGACAATGCGAACAAGCGGCAGGTGGCGGTCAAGTCAACCCGTGGCTTCGCCCTCAAGTCAACGCACGGGATTGCGGTGAAGGCGTC
This sequence comes from Mobula birostris, assembly GCF_030028105.1. Classification (NCBI taxonomy): domain Eukaryota; kingdom Metazoa; phylum Chordata; class Chondrichthyes; order Myliobatiformes; family Myliobatidae; genus Mobula; species Mobula birostris. Next base: position 36,195 of record NW_027275060.1, read on the forward strand.
AAACATGGAGAAGGGTGAAGGAGGTGGCAGTCGCAAGAGCACCCGGCAGTTCTACGATGGTGAGGAATCTTGCTACATCATCGACGCCAAGCTGGAAGGAAATCTGGGCCGCTACCTCAATGTAAGTCTGCAGGGTGCGTGGGTGTGCAGTAACAGTACACACCAGAGCAGCCTTTTTACCAAAAAGAAGTTTATTACATGTACTGCAATGTGACAAGTCACTGCAAGCTACAATGATAGGTTAAATTCAGCTAAATTTAAATTTTACCAATTTGACCCAGGATTTATTCTCAAACACCCCATGGTGTCTGTAGCCACCACAGGTTCTTTTCTCCAGGGACACCCAGGCAAGGATTCCCCTCTCTGGACTCTTACCTCGTCTCATCTGCCTGTCACCTCCCCCTGGGTCCCCTCTCCCTTCCCTTTCTCCTACGGTCTACTCTCCTGTTCTCTCCTCTTCTGTCATATTCCTTCCTCTCCAGCCCTTTATCTTTCCCACCTTCTCAATATCCTCTTTCTCTCCCCACCACCTCTTTATTCTAGCATCTTCCTCCTTCCTTTCCAGTCCCGAAGAACGGTCTCAGGCTGAAACGCTGACGGTTTATTCATTTCCGTAGATGCTGCCTGACCTGCTGAGTTCCTCCGACATGGGGGTGGGGTGTGTGTGTGTGTACACATGTGTTGCTGAGGATATCAGACCATTCTCCTCCTGACTCCCCCACCCCAATCTGCACAAAGTGACCAAATATTAAGAGGATGGGGCTAAAATGTCACCAGAGGGCGAGGAGCAGTCTCTTCAGGTACCACAACCACCCTGGGGCTCCATTCCCTCAGTAGTCAGGCGGTGCCTAAGGACAAACCCCAAGGGACACAAAACTAACCTTGAGGTGTGCTTAAAAAAAAAGTCTTTTCATTTACACCCAGGGAAGGAGTTTGGTTGGGCCATAGGTAATTGGTTTATTATTGTCACATGCACAGTGGAAAAACTTTGTTTTGCATGCCATCCGGACAGATCATTTCATCACAACAGTGCACTGAGGTTGTACAAGGGAAAGGCAATAACAGATTGCAGAATAGAGTGTTACAGTTACAGAGAGAGTGCAGTACAGGCAGACAATAAGGTGCGAGGGCCATATTGACGTAGATTGCGAGGTCAAGCCTTTTTATCATAAAAACAGCAAAAGCTGACTTAGAAAACTGTCCTTGAGCCTGGTGGTACATGCTTTCAGGATTTTGTATGTTCTGTTTGATGGGAGAGGGGATGCCTGTGGTGGGTGTGGTCTTCGATTATACTACTGTTCTACTAAGGCAGCAGGAAGTGTAGACAGAGGTAATAAATTTGTAAAGTGCAGCCATTGCATTTAGCATTGTTGCTCAAAGGAATGGGTGGGTGAAGTTCTCATTGTCACATACATGGCAGTTCAGAGGTTCAGTGGATGGAGCCACTATCTCAGTACCCCAGAGAACCAGGCTCAATCGTGACTTCCAGAGCAGTGTGAGTGTGAGTGTGTGCGCGCGTGCGTGCACTCTCCCTGTGTTCCAGTGGGTTTTCTGTGGGTGCTCTGATTCCCTTCCACATCCCAATCCTATGTGGTTAACAAACTGCTGTAAACTGCCTCCCGGGTGTGTGGGTGAGGGGTAGAACCTGGGGGGGGGAGTTGGGGAGAATAAGATGGGGATCCATGTAACTGTGTGGGTGGGCTGAAGGGCCTGTTTCTCACTGACTCTATCCACTGCACCACATCACTGTTTAAAAGGTAGGAGTGTTTGAAAAGACCCCACCACCCAAGGGGCAGATGGGACTGAGTGATGGGGTGAGTCGGGGAAGGGGTTGGGGAGTGGGAGTACCAGTACGCTGGGTCTGCTGCTGACCATTTTTTTTTCTCTCCCTACCCCACACCCTCTCCACCCATACAGCACAGCTGCAGCCCTAACCTCTTTGTGCAGAACGTGTTTGTGGACACTCATGACCTCCGCTTCCCCTGGGTGGCATTCTTCGCCAGCAAGTAAGTCCCTGTGCACAGAAACAGCTGGGGAGTGGGGTGCACAGCTCAAGAGACTGCCGGAAAGGAAGCTTGGTTTGGGTTCCAATGACATCACAACCCACAGTGGGACCGGACCTGAAAGGGTTAAACACCAAGGGTGGGACTGGTTAAATAACGGGAAAGACTTGTGGGGAGTGGATGCAGAGGTGACTACAGTGGAAGGTAAAATTTCAGCAATGGGGCTGATGTGCATTTCCAAGAGTGGGAGGGGTTGCGGGATTGGATATGCGCTGGGTTGTACAGATGAGCATTTCTGTATCTGTAACGGCACGTGCATGCATTCCCCCACTGTGTACCGTGCAGGGCAGCAAATCCAGGCTGCAGGTGGTGGGTAGGACCTTTGTGGGCTCGGAATGGGCTGGAAGGGCCAGGTGGCCCCTACACTGGGAGCTGGGACAGTGGGGGAAAGAGCACAAGGAGGGAAGGTGCGAGGTGAATGACGCAGCTCAGTCATTTATGGCTGATATCTCCCCTCATTCCATGTCTTCTGCAGGAGGATCCGAGCTGGGACTGAGCTTACCTGGGATTACAACTACGAGGTGGGGAGCGTAGAGGGTAAACAGTTACTATGTTGCTGTGGCTCCACCGAGTGCAGGGGGAGGCTCCTGTAGGTGCTCTCCACCTCCCTCCTTCACCCCACCTCCCAACATGGCCCATGGGGCACCCCTACCCCAGCCATCATCCACCCCCAACACCTCAACTCCCTGCTGGCTCACTACTAGTGGCGTTCCCTGCTGGGTTCCTGGGACATTCCTGGAGAGAGTACGTGAGCAGGACTCACTGCACGCTATCTACCCCCTCCCCTAGCCTGGAATTGTCTTTAAAACCCCACAACCATCCTCTCTTTCCTAAGAAGGGCTCTGGGCCCCTTGTCTAGGAACAAGCATTTCCTGGGGCATGGATGCTTTCATCTGTCGCCCCCCCCCCCCCCCAACTGGAGCTGATGGTGGGGGGGGTGAAGGTGGTTAATAACTGTCCAACTAGCAGATGCAGCCCTTGCAAGCCAGGGCAATCTATCTCTCCCCCCTGCCCCCCCTATTGAAGGGGGTCTGTGTTACCCTTCATTCCCTTGGCCAGTTAATGCCCCATCACTTAAACCCTTGGCATTCCTCCAACTCTAGAACACCACCCCTGCCCCAGTGTCCATTCCATGTGGAATGAAATAAGCAGGCTCTGTTCATTACCCTAATACCCCGCTCTATACCCCACCTTAATGTGAGTGTGGTCCATTACCCTAATAGCCAGCTCTATTCCCCCCCCCCCCCCCCACCTTCTGGTCTGGACACATTCCCCACCTCTTCAATCAACCTGGATCGTGTCTTGCTGCCGGGAGCCACACACAGGACCTGAACAGTGTCACAGGAGTGACAGACAGCGACACTTCCTCCTACACGTCTGGCTTGAAGGTGATGCCTTCCAGAGCCCAGGCAGACTACGAATGTCGGACTTAAGGAACAGCCATACTCGGTGGGCCTGCTCCCCCCCATAACCCACACCCGCACCTCTTGTACATGTCACTGAATAAAAACACACAATCCATTCTCTTTTTTATTTAAAACTGCTCGTCTCTGCGGCTCCGTACTTACGCTGAAGCCTCAGCCCCATGCTGCGGAGGGTTGGTATCAGTGTCCCTTCTTTGCATCCCTCCCACACAGGGGTTGGTGAGGAGTTCCTCATTTTAACGAGGGCGAGTTTCAGCAAGGAAGTGGAAGCATGAACCAGTAGGGAGCAGCTGTGTGCCACTCGGCCCCTCAAAGCCCATTCTACATTGTGGTTGCAGGAGTGACCAGTGAGCAGGATTTGACCCCACCTCGGGACTTCAGCCGGAACAGCCCGTGCGAGTAACCTTGGTGCACACTGCAGCCACTGTGGTGGAGGAAGGGGTTGTTTGGGTTGGGGGGGGTGGATAGGTGGCCAATTGAGTTAGCTGTTCGGTTCCTGATGGTGTCGAACTTCCTGAGAGATAGGGAGCGTCCTGTTTCCCCTGACTACAAGGCACAGGTCAGGTGTGTGAGGCCTTGGAGTGAGTCACTCACCACAGGACTCCCCCCACCCCCACCCCCTTGGTGTCAGGCATCCTCTGAAGAGACATGACAGAAAAACAGGAGTGAGGCACTCGGCCTCTCCAGACTGCCCCACCATTCGATACATTCATGGGGCTGAAGAGGCTCACCAGGATGCTCCCTGGATTAGAGGGCATGAACTATAAGGAGACGTTGGACAAACTTGGATTGTTTTCTCTGGAGCGTCGGAGGCTGAGAGGAGACCTGATAGAGGTTTATAAAATTATAAGGCAGATAGAGTAAACAACTGGTGTCTTTTTTTCCCAGGGTTGAACTTTCTAATACCAGAGGGTGAGAGGGGAGATGTTCAGGGCATGGTTTTACAGACAAATCACTGCCAGGATGGCAGTTGAGACAAACATTATAGAGACTCTTAGATAGGCACATAAATGTTAATTTAATTGTTTTGGCACAACATCGTCATCCAAAATTGCACACAGTGAGATCCCACAAGCTGCAGCTGGTTAAGAGCCAGTCTGGTAATGTGAGAGGGTGCAGAGATGAGAAAAACATCAGGAGGCTTACACCCGTAGCTCGTCTCCGTAGCAGAGGCAGGGGAATTCGTTCCACTGACAAATGATGGACTTCATTCCTGCCTCTTCTGACACAGGACGTTATGTTGCAGTTGTACAAGATGCTAATGAGACTGCACCCGGAGCATTGTGCACAGTTCTTGTCCCTCTGTTGTAGGAAGGGTGTCATTAACTTGGAAAGAGTACAAAGCTTAGCAGAGATGTTGCCTGGGACCTGCGTTACAGAGGGAGGTTGAAATTTTTGTACCTTGGCATGTAAGAGACTGAGGGGTGACCTTACAGAGGTGTAGAAAACCATGAGGGGCAGAGACAGGGTAAATGCACGGTCTTCTTCAGGGAAAACCTACAGCACAATACAAAGCTGTGCTGAACATGTCCTTACCTTAGAAATCACCGAGGCTTACCCATAGCCCTCAGGAACTAGAGGGCACAGGTTTAAGATGAAAGGGGAGAGATTTAAAAGGGAACTGAGGGGTAACTTTTTCACCCAGAGGGCATGAGCTGCCAGAGGAAGTGGTTGAGGCAAGTATATTAACATTTAAAGGACACTTGGACAGGTATGTGGGTGGAAAGGCTCAGAGTGATTGTGGGTTAAACATGGCAGGTAGCCTGCATGGGATCTTGGCTCAGTGCTGACCAGTTGGGCCAATGGCCTTGTTTCAATGCTGTGTGACTCTGACCCTGTTCCAGCCTGGGTCCCCACAAGCTGTCCAGTAATGGACACACTGCTCTGTGTGGTAACGTCCAGAGCTACCATTTCCAGAGGCCCAGGCTCTGTGCCCCCGAAAATCTGCACCCTTGTGCAGAGCCGGAGGGCAGATCTTCCCAATCGGTTGCTTCTTCAGACGTGCCGAGGTACAGGCTGATCAAAGTGGGGCTGTGCCATGGGTCCAGGGAGCCAGGTTAGTTCCCGAGCAGAGGGGCTGCTGTCCCTCCCACAGCACAATGACACGTGGGGTGTAAACAGGTAGTTCGGCCTGGACTGGATAGGTCAAAGTGCCTGTTACTGTACTGGACGACTCCATATCAGCGGGCATACCTCAGGGGAAGACTTGTCAGGCCAAATTTCCTGATTCAGCATGGTCTCCCCCTGAAGAAAACCCCACTAGACATTGAAGCACTATTCACAGTTCTGCCTAACTCTCCAGAGAACAGGAGTTACTGTAGCCTCTACTGTAAAGTCATGCTTGTGGCCCCATCACCCCAGAGATGGAGCATCCCACGGAAAGATCACGAGCAGCCTGGACTCATTGGGACGCATGGGATTTGGTTTGACAGGGTCACTCTGTTCCCATGGGAGAGTGAGGAATCGGGGCTCAGTGCCTTGGAGCAAGGGGCAGCCCTTGTTCCACAGCCAGTGCAGGGGTTTCTCCACCCGGCCTGCAAATGGAGACCGTCAGAGATCTTGACACTAGCACTGATCAACCCTCACTCAAGAAATGGAGGGTGAGGAGGTAGGAATGATGTAAACAGAAATGAAACAAGGGCAACAGCAACCACAAGACAGATGGGAAATAAAAAAAAAACAGAAGAAAACAGTTCAGGGAGCAAACAAACGGAGGGGGGAGGAACAAGTGGAGGCAGGAGGTTAAGGGAATTGCAGAAACAAACGGGGACAAGGAACAAGGGAAATGGATAGACAGAAACAGGGTGAAGGGACAAGGGAAATGGCTAAAATGGGCACAAATACAGACAATTCTTTCTTATCCTTCCAGGAACCAGAAGAGTGGTGTATCTGCAGGAACAACCACACCTGCATCTTTTAAAATGGATTTTTAATCAAAAAAATTAATTGCAAACTGTTTTAGGCATCCCAACATCTCATTTTCTTTTCTTATTTACAATATGTGTTGCAAATGTAACATCAAATCTAGACCATCCCATCCCTTCCCACGGAGTGTAGTTAATGGACTAGATGAACAGACCCTGGGGGGAGGGGGTGGGGTTGAGATTCTGGTTTGTGGCCCCTGGTGGGATCAGAGGAAATTAATTGAACATCTGGGATAATCTCCGCCCCTGCCTAGCACCTACTTCCCCAGGGAGCTCTTTCAAGTGCTGTATAGGGATGCAATGAATTTATGACTAGACCCCTCCCTCCTCCATCCAATCACAAAACCTACTATCACTCCTGATATAGGGAGTGGGAACAGAAGAGAAACCTGTGCTAACCAATCGCTCCTTCCCACTCGCATCCTCAACATCCCTGTTCCTCACTCCAAGCACACAGACCTTCCACAGCTCTCCCCCTACCGAGCTGTTCGAGCTTTCCAAAGCGAGTTACTGTCTTTTTATTAAAGAAATGCTCCTCAGAAACAAAAGATTGCATGTTACAAGGTGCGATCCCACCAGGGTAACCAACCCTCTATCACCCCCCTCCAAAGACGAGTCCAGGATAGAAGGAGTGTGGTAAATAAGCAAACTAACAAGAAAATCCTGCTCGGAGGCACACAGACCCACTATTCAAGAGCTTTGGGGTATCTTCTCTGCATCCCCTCCTCTCCTGTCCCTCCTTTAGATAACCACACATGCTTCACCCCCTCCCCACCACCACCTCAAAAATTCAGAGGAGTGAGGGGAGAGGGAGGGAGGGCTAGTTAAGATATTCATTTCTCCAGCTAGGTCTTTTAATATATTAAAGCTGTGATTATTTCTCTCTCTCTCTTTTTCCCCCTTCCCACCCCCACTTAATGTTAAAAAATATTACCTTCCCCCTCTGGCGTGCGGTTGTTACCAGGAGGGAGAGGAAGGAAGTGGAGAGGGAGGGTAGTTTTTTCCCCACTCTCTCCCCCTCCCTTCCCCACACTTCCTCCCCAAGGAACAGCAGGCACTAGTCGGTCTTGCTGTGGTTGCTATTGAGCGCTGTGTGGCCATTGGACACTGGGCCATTCTTCACCGGTTCCTCGTCCTCTGAGTTGTCCGTCTCCTCCCGGTCACTACGTTCATCCTCCACTATCTGTGTAGGGTGGGGGGGGGGGGAGAGAGAGAGAAACTAAATCTCGGATCAAGATCCCCCGTCCTCCAAATGTTTTACTGGGAGTCACTTATTCCTTTGGCCCTACCAGCCCCTGCTGACAGATTCCCATCTCAGCTAGTTCCAGTTGCCTCAGTTTGACCCGTATCCTGAACCTATCCTTGCGACAGCTGTTGCAATCAGGAGCAACAAACCATCTACTGGAAGATCTCAACGTGTTGAGCACCATCTATGGAGGGGGAAGGCAGTGCTGATATTTCAGGTTGAAACTCCGCATCAGGGCTGAGAATGAAGAATGTGACAGCTGGTATGGGGCGGGTGTTGTCAAGACATAGGAGCAGAATTATGTCTTTCTATTTTGACTGATTTCCACCCCCCCAACCCCATTCATCTGCCTTCTCCCAATAACCTTTGAAGCTATTGGTGGTCTCAGGATCGAGAGGATGGAGATGAGGTTTGGAAGTGCTGAGGCAGGAGCCTGAGCTGACTGGTTGGCCGGGGTGGGGGGATGGCTGATATGGTGAGGCAGGAGTCTGAGGTGATTGGTTGGCTGGGGGAACGGGGCAAATGTGGTGAGTTTGGAGTCCGAGGTGATTGATGGGCTGAGGGATTGAAGTGGTGAGGTAGATCCTGAGCTGACTGATTGGCTGAGTGGAGTGGGAGGGGGTTGATGTGGTGAGGCAGGAACCTGAAGTGATTGGTGGGCTGGGGGAAGGGGGCGAATGTGGTGAGTTTGGAGCCCGAGGTGATTGGTGGGCTGAGGGGGACGTGAGGGAGGACAGGCAGGTGGTGCCAATTCAAGAGGAGAGTGAGGGGTGGAGTTGGGAGACCGTGGCAGGTGAATGAGAAAACAAGGGGCAGAGAAAGGGGGGCAGGGGAAAAGGGTTATTGAGATAATGGGGGGGGGTGGTTGGAGAGAACTGCTGGAGGGAGATAAGCAGGAGCACCCCATGTTGGACCATAAATAGAGGTGAGAGTGGGAACCATTAGCAGAGAGGCATCCCAGGAGGGGACGAGAATGTGTTGAGTGCAACTGGGAGAGATGGGGAAAAACAGGAAGCTGAGTGCTCCCTGCATTAGGAGGCTTGTGGGACAAACTTGGGTTGTTTTCTCTGAACGGTGGAGGCTGAGGGGAGACCTAATTGACCACAGTCAGTCAGAATCTTTTCCCCCCCGTCGTAATTTCTAATACCAGAAAGCACGCATTTAAGGTGAGAGGGGCAAGTTCAATTTAATTTTTTTTTTACACAGTGTATTGGTCGAGGTAAATAGGATACCTGCATAAGGGGCACATGGATGTGCAGAGAATGGAGCAGTGTAGGCAGAAGGGATCAGCTCAGTTACGTGTTTAACTGGTTCAGAACTATACAGTACACTGGAGGGCCCTGTTCCGTTACAGTTCTACATTGACGTTCAAAGTGACACACAATCCCAAAATTCCCAACACAGATTCCAGTGGTTTACCATCAGTCAGGTTCCCTGTCCATGAAGAATCCTGAGCAACACACAAAATGCTGAAGGAATTCAACAGGTCAGGTACCATCTCGTTTTGGGCAGAAAAGGGTCTTGCTGAATTCCTCCAGCATGTTTGGTGTGTTGCTCAAGATTTGCAGCATCTGCAGGACCTCTTGCCTCAGAGAAGCATCCCTCCCTCTGACTCGGAATACAAATATTGGATCCGATTAGCCAGCTTGTCTTGGACCCCACATACCTTAACCCTGCGGACCAGGGTATCACTGTATCACTGAACACTGGCCACCCTGCCTTCATCTCCTCCCTTACCTCCCTGAGTGAGCGAGTGAGCTACTTACCTTCCCAGTCATGAACTTGAGGGCCATCCGTAGGATGAGGGCGGCCCAGAAGATATGCAGGAGCTGAAGAACGACCAGGATTCCGTTGAAGAAGTAATAGCCGAAGAAGGCAGGGTAAAGCTCAAGGGGGTAAATCACAGTACAGTGGATGATCCTGGCAGGGGGAGAGACAGTGGGTCACATCGGGCATAGGGTGAGGCTCACTCCAAGCCATCCCATCACACACTCCCAGGGTCAGACACAGAGTGAAGCTCCCTCTAACCGTCCCATCACACACTCCCGGGGTCAGACACAGAGTGAAGCTCCCTCTACAGCGTCCCATCACACACTCCTGGGGTCAGACACAGAGTGAAACTCCCTCTACACCATCCCATCACACATTCCTGGGGTCAGACACAGAGTGAAACTCCCTCCACACTGTCCCATCACACAATCTACCCCAAGAAGGAATCAGAAGTCATCCAAGCAAAGCCTCGACTGCACAGCCAGAGCAAGATTCCAGCACCTAATCAGAGGAGGAATTGTGGAGGGCATATGGGATCCCGCTGTGCACATGCCCCAGTGAGGAGAGGGTTGCACTGCAGCCTGGCAGCTAGTGACCAATAGGCGCTGCAGGAATGCAGAGCGTGCAGGTACCAGAAAGGGAAGATGATGAGCCTGGTGGTGAAGAAAGCCACAGCGAAGAGGATGAAGAGGCAGTTACACGTCGTCTTCCAGCCAGCGTAGTTGAACATCTTGGCGGACTGCGGGCATAGGAAGAGGATTAGAGAGTAGTCTGGATCGCCCAGAGCCCTTCCCATCCAGTGCCCCCAATCTCTGTGAGAGCAAGCCTCTACACATAAACACATGGGCAGCCCGGTGGCGCAGTGGGTAGAGCCACTGTCACGGGACCTGTGGTATATTGTGTGTGTGTGAGAGAGAGTGTCTACCTGCCCCTAGATGCTCCGGGTCCCTCCCACACCCCAAAGATGTGCAGTGTCAGTGAGTAAATCGGCTGTAAGTTGCAACCCCTAATGTGTGGGCGAGGGGTAGAATTGGGGGGGGGGGCACTGATGAATGTGTGAGGAGGACGAAACGGGGATCAGTGTAAATGGGTGGCTGGTGGTCAGCACAGACTCGATGGGCTGAATGGTCACGCATTGGCCTGAGGATGCGGGATCACAGATGGGAGCGTCAACACTAGATTGGGGTGGTGAAGGGTCACAGGTCAGAAGGTGGCGGTTGAAGGGTAGAATTTGAGGCAGAAATGGGGGCGGGGAAGTGACTTTGAGGGTGAGGGGTTGGGATGGTGACTGCAAGGATTAGGGGTGAGAATTTGATACCGCTGAGGGGTGAGAGGTCAAAAGAATGACACAAGGGTTAAGGGTGAGGGGTCAGTGCAGGGGGCTAAGTAAAAGGTCAATGGCAACTCTAGAAGGTGACAGCACAAGGTTTAGGGGTGAGAGGTCAGCAACTAGGACTGAAGGTGAGAGGTCAGGAGGGGATGAGAGTGGGTGACATGGCCAGGGTCGGAGTTCGGATGGGAATGTGAGACGGGCGCTCTACCTCAAGGAAGTAGTCTGAGGCATCGTGCACAGCCATGACCAGGGTCCCGGCGCGAATGTAGTTGGTGCACCAGGAGAAGCCGATGAGGATGATGGTGGACACGTGGTGGATGATCTGTTCCTTGAAGTCCTGTTGAAGGGCAGAGAAGTGGGGTGTGAGACATGGCCACAACTGCTGAACCTGCCCCAAATCTACCCCTTACTCTCACCCAACACCCTCCATCCTTTTGATGCTTGAGTCTTCCCATGCACACTTACATCCCCGGCCCAGGGAGATGGAGGGGACCTGTGAGTAATCCACCCATCACAGACCATCCTCGGCACAGGGGCAGGGAGACCAGGTCCAGACCCCTATTCCCATGGGTCTCGGCCCACCATCCCACCCCAGGAGGGGGAGAAGCAGTGCCCATTCCACAGGGTCACATCCTGAGGGCAAGGATCGGAGAGCGAGTGTCTAATTAGAGTTCGATCCAGAGGGAGAGAGACACAGAGACAGACAGGAGCTCCCCACCTGTGAGGAGTTCCCACACACCTCATGTGAAACAACTGTCCCCTAACTGTGTCTCCTCATTCAACTCTCCAACCACTGGAACCATCCCTACCTCTCCGACACATCCCCTCAGGTTCTGACGTTTCAGCAAATTCAACCCCCCGCCACCCTGCTAAAGCCATGGAAGAGAAGACCAGCTTGGTTTAATAGGACAACCGTCTCACCTGGGGGGTAACCCTGGGGAATCCCCTCCAGTGCTAAAATATCCTTCACTGGGCGAGAGGGCAACCCCCCCACCACTCTGTGTCCCTGGATCAGTGTCCCAGGGTGGCTTCAAACAACCCCACCCCCCAAACTCTGAGTCCCTAGATCAGTGTCCCGGGGTAGCCTTGACCCCCCCCTGCCCACTCAGTGTCCCTGGATCAGTGAGCAAGAATGTGGACACAGATCGGGGAACCCCCTTACCTTCCTCTTTACATCAGAGGCTACGGTGAAGAGCAGCGACCAGTAGAATCCCAGCTCGATCATGTAATACCAGTACTGTGAGGGTAACATCGTCTGCAGGGGAGGGGGAGAGAGGGACAGGACATCGACAGTGGACACTGAGACCTTACCAATGAGGATCAAGCACACAGTCCCCTCCCTCCCCAGGTAGGAAGATCCAAAGCAGTGGGCCAGGTACGGGGTGACACAGCCGGCTCCTGTTTTCGGTTCTGTCCCAGCCTCAGGGTACCAGGAGGAGACTGATTTCCCAGAATAGGTCCAGGGAATATCCTCACCCAAGACAACAAGGACACATCGAGGGAGCTAGGATTCAGTGTGAATACCCCAGAGAGGGCAGCACTATACAGCATGATGGCAAGGGGTGAAGGAGGGCAAACGGGAGTGCAAGGGTGAAGCAGGGAGCATCGATTGGGGAGGAAGTGTTGACGGATGAAGGGGGGGCCAAATGGGAGTCAAGGAGGGAGCATCGATTGGGGAGGAGGTGTTGAGGGGTGGGGGCACCAAACCCCTCCACCACTCCCCAATTCTCAGAAACATCCTCTTCCCCACCCTCAACAAGAACTTAGACACTTGCACACTACTCTACGGGATCTTGCAGTGCGCAGACAGCATGGGTGCTATTGCAAGGTAGTTCGCTCAGCACCATCAACATGCCACCAGTGAATCCCCCCTTAACCTTCCAAACCTCCTCTCCCCTTGGGGAGCATCGAAACCTGGCGCGACATTCTGGAGCCCGTGGGGAGAGGCAGATTTTGGAGCAGATTACTATCCTACCTGGATCGGGAACCCCTTCCACGTCTCCCGCAGGTCGTAGAACCAAGGTTTCTGCAAACAACAGACACCAGACTGTGTTAAAGGCAGGACTTAGTAACCCTGTCCCACAGGTATAGAGTCACACATCATGTGAACAGGTCCTTCCGCCCACCAATATCCCCATCTAAACTAGTCCCATATCCCTCTGAACCTTTCCTATCCGTGTACCTGTCCGTATCCCTCTAAACCTTTCCTATCAGTGTACCTGTCCATATCCCTCTAAACCTTTCCTATCCGTGTCCCTGTCCGTATCTCTCTAAACCTTTCCTATCCGTGTACCCGTCCGTATCCCTCTAAACCTTTCCTATCCGTGTACCCGTCCGTATCCCTCTAAACCTTTCCTATCCGTGTACCTGTCCAAGTGCCTTCTACATGCTGTTAATGTACCTGTCTCAACCACTTCCTCTGGCAGCTCGTTCCATAGACCGACCACCCTCTGGGTGAAGAAGTTGCCCCTCAGGTTTCTATTAAATCTCTCCCCTCTCGTTTCAAAGCTCTGGCCTTGATTTCACAAACCCGGGGGGAAATTGGCATGAATTCATCCTATCGATGCCCGTCATGATTTTATACACCTCTATAAGGTCACCCGTCCGTCTTCTGCACTCTGAGGAATAAAGTCCGTCTGTCCAATCACTCCCTATATCTCAGGCCCTCGAATCCTGGCAACATCCGCCTAAATCCCCTCTGCACTCTTTCCCATAGCGAGGTGACCAAAACTAAACACAGCACTCCAAGTGCAGCCTCACCAATATCTTGTTCAACTGCATCTTGACTCCCAACTTCTCTGCTCAATCTGTAAGGGTGTTGAAGGTCATGGAGAGAGGAGAAGGGAGTTGACAGGGGTAATAAATCAGCCACGGTGGAATGGTGCAACAGACCGATAAAGGCCAGGGCACCAAAAGCCTTCCTCACCACCTTGTCAGGGAACCATTTACCTGTACTCCTAGGTCCCTGTGTTCTACTACACACCCCAGGGCTCTGCCGTTCACTGTGAAAATCCCGTCTTGATCTGACCACGCAGGGTATTGTGAGAGGTTTTGGGCCCCCTGTCTGAAAAAAGGATTTGCTGGCAGTGGAGAGGGTCCAGAAGAGGTTCACGAGAACAATCCCAGGAATGAAAGGGTTAACGTGATGAGTTTGATGGCTCTGGGCCTGTTCTCGCTGGAATTTAGAAGATTGAGGGGGAATCTTATTGAAACCTATTGAGCAGCCGAGATAGAGTGAACGTGAGGAGGATGGCTCCTTAAGAACATAAGACCATAAGACAAAGGAGCAGAATCGAGTCTGCTCCGCCATTTTATCATGAGCTGATCCATTCTCCCATTTAGTCCCACTCCCCCGCCTTCTCACCATAACCTTTGATGCCCTGGCTATGCAGATACCTATCAATCTCTGCCTTAAATACACCCAATGACTTGGCCTCCACTGCTGCCCATGGCAACAAATCCCTAGATTCACCACCCTCTGACTAAAAAAATCTCTTTGCATTTCTGTTCTGAATGGGCGCCCTTCAATCCTTAAGTCATCCCCTCTTGTACTAGACTCCTCCATCATGGGAAACAACTTAGCCACATCCACTCTGTCCATGCCTTTCAACATTTGAAATGTTTCTATGAGGTCCCCCCTCATTCTTCTAAACTCCAAGGAATACGGTCCAAGAGCAGACAAACGTTCCTCATATGTTAACCCTCTCATTCTCAGAATCATTCTAGTGAATCTTCTCTGTACCCTCTCCAACGTCAGCAAATCCTTTCTTAAATAAGGAGACCAAAACTGCCCACAGTACTCCAAGTGAGGTCTCACCAGCGCCTTATAGAGCCTTAACATCACATCCCTGCTCCTCTACTCTATTCCTCTAGAAATGAATGCCAACATTGCATTCGCCTTCTTCACCACCAACTCCACCTGGAGGTTAACCTTAAGGGTATCCTGTACGAGGACTCCCAAGTCCCGTTGCATCTCAGAACTTTGAAGTCTTTCCCCATTTAAATAATAGTCTGCCTGTTTATTTCTTCTGCCAAAGTGCATAACCATACATTTTCCAACATTGGATTTCATTTGCCACTTCTTTGCCCATTCTTCCAATCTATCCAAGTCTCTCTGCAGACTCTCCGTTTCCTCAGCACTACCGGCCCCTCCACCTATCTTCGTATCGTCAGCAAACTTAGCCACAAAGCCATCTATTCTATAATCCAAATCGTTGATGTACAATGTAAAAAGAAGCGACCCCAACGCGGACCCCTGTGGAACACCACTGATAACCGGCAGCCAACCAGAATAGGATCCCCTTATTCCCACTCTCTGTTTCCTGCCAATCAGCCAACGTTCTATCCATGTATGTAACTTTCCCGTAATTCCATGGGCTCTTATCTTGTTAAGTGGCCTCATGTGTGGCACCTTGTCAAAGGCCTTCTGAAAATCCAAATATACAACATCCACTGCATCTCCCTTGTCTAGCCTACTGGTAATTTCCTCAAAAAATTGTAATAGGTTTGTCAGGCAGGATTTTCCTTTAAGGAATCCATGCTGAGTTCTATCTATCTTGTCATATGCCTCCAGGTACTCAGTAACTTCATCCTTGACAATCGACTCCAACAACTTCCCAACCACGGATGTCAAGCTAACAGGGTCTATAATTTCCTTTTTGCTTCCTTGCCCCCTTCTTAAATAGCGGAGTGACATTTGCAATCTTCCAGTCCTCCAGAACCATGACAGAATCTATCGACTTTTGAAAGATCATCGCTAATGCCTCCGCAATCTCCACAGCTACTTCCTTCAGAACACGAGGGTGCATTCCATCTGGTCCGGGTGATTTATCTACCTTTAGACTATTCAGCTTCCTGAGTACTTTCTCTGTCGTAATTGTGACTGAGCACACTTCTCTTCCCTGCCACCCTCGAGTGTCCGGTATATTGCTGATGTCTTCCTCAGTGAAGACTGATGCAAAATACTCGTTCAGTTCCTCCGCCATCTCCTTATCTCCCATTACAATTTCTCCAGCATCATTCTCTATTGGTCCTATATCTACTCTCACCTGTCTTTTACTCTTTATATACTTGAAAAAGCTTTTAGTATCCTCTTTGATATTAGTTGCTAGCTTCCTTTCATAGTTAATCTTTTCCCTCTTAATGACCTTCTTAGTTTCCTTTTGTAAGCTTTTAAAATGGGTAAGTCTGGGACCAAAGGTCACAGTCTCAGAGAACAAGGATGTCCCTTTAAACAGAGATGACGAGGAGGGATTTCTTTAGGCAGAGGGTGGTGAATCTGTGGAATTCATTGCCACAGACAGATCTGGATGCTAAGCCATTGGGTATATTTAAAGTGGAGGATGAGAGGTTCTTGATTAGTCAGGGTGTCAAAGGTTACAGGCAGGAGGGAGGGGAATGGAGTTGAGAGGGAAAGTAAATCAGCCATGATGAAGTAGACTCGATGGGTTCAATGGCCTAATTCTGCTCCTTTGTCTTGTGGTCTTATGACTTCCCAAAATGTAACACCTCACTTCACCCACCTTGCGCCTCAATTGTTATCCATTTATGGTTCAGAATTGTCACACTATATCATCTTAACTCCCCTTCCGCTGGGGAGAGAAGATGACAGAGTCTTGACTACACCCCAGGAACAATGTCTGAGCCGGTCTCTGCACACGACCCATTTCCCTCCACTCTCTGCAGGTACAAATATCGGGGGACTGCAGCTCTATAAAACCACATCTGGAGTATTGTGTTCAGTTCTGGTCACCTCATTATAGGAAAGATGTGGAAGCTTTCGAGAGAGTGCTGAGGGATTCACCAGGATTCTGGCTGGATTACAGAGCAGGTCATATGAGGAAAGGTTGAGTGATCTAGGGCTTTTCTCTGTGGAGCGAAGGAGGGTGAGAGGTGACTTGATAGAGGTGTACAAGATGATAAGAGGCATAGATAGAGTGGACAGCCACAGACTTTTTCCCAGGGTGGAAATATCTCATATAAGGGGGCGAAGCTTTAAGGTGCTTGGAGGAAAGTATAGGGAGGAATGTCAGAGGTAGGTGAGTGATGGGTGTGTGGGGGGTGGTAGAGGCTGATACATTAGAGTTACTTAAAGCTCGTGTATGAGGGCGATGTGGGAGGGAAGTGTTAGATTGATCTTGGTTAAAGGGTCAGCACAACATTGTGGAACCAAGGAACGTACCAGAACATTAGAAATAGGAGCAGGAGTTGGCCATCTGGCCCATCGAGCCTGCTCCACCATTCAATAAAATCATGGCTGATCTGACCATGGACTCATCACCACCTACCTGTCTTTCTCCCATAACCCGTAATTCCCTATATGCAAAAATCTATTCAACCTTGTCTTATATTTACTGAGGTAGCCTCCATTGAGCAGAGAATTCCACAGATTCCACAAAGGGCCTACTCTCTATCAAATGGACTCTACCTGGACTGGTAAAGGGAGTAAACATTACAGAGAGATGGCAGGAGAATGAGGTTGAGAGAGAAAAATAATCGTTCGTGTTTAAATGGCAGAGCAGACTCAATGGGCCGAATGGCCTAATTCTGCTCCTTTGTCTGATGCCAACTCTCTTGCTCCGCCTCAAACCAAACACACGCACAGTAAGGTCCCAACTGGAAGCAGGCCGGGTACTCACGTCCACTAGAACTGCCATGCCGGCAACGAAAGCAACCAGGTAGAAGGTGAACCGCCAACTGAAAGGGAGAGTGAAATGCGTTCAGCACCAAACGCGAGGCAACGTACACAGGCTCCAGCTCCCTGAAACAACATTCCCCCCACCCTCCCCCGGACCTACATTCAGCCTGCCCTGCCGTCCGCCTGTCAGAGAGGGGCAGGGTGACCCAGGTCAGTGCACCCCACTCCCCGGAAGGGTGTGGGTGGGGGGCAAGGCTGCAGAAAGTCTGCTGAGTGACAACAACCTTTCCTTCACAATCGAAAAGAAAGGGGGAAAAGCAAAAGCAGAATGCAGAATGGAGTGTCACAGTTACAGAGAGAGTGCAGTGCAGGAAGACAATAAGGTGCAAGCCCATGACGAGTTAGGTTGTGAGGGCAGGAGTCCAGGGAACTGTTCAACTGGCTTACAGCAGCTGCTTTTGGTCCGAGCTTTCAGGCTTTTGTATCTTTTGCCCGATGGGAGGGGAGAAGAGAGAGTGCCCGGGGTGGGTGGGGACTTTGATTGTGCTGGCTGCTCCTTCTCAGCAGTGGGAAGTGTAGACAGAGTCTGCGGAAGGGAAACTGGTTTCCATGATGTGCTGAGCTGTGTCCACAACTCTCTGCAGTCTCTTGCGGTCACGGGCCGAGCAGTTACCATACCAAGCCGTGATGCATCCAGACAGGATGGTTTCTATGGTGCATCAATAAACCGGTGAAGGGACATGTCAAATTTCTTCAGCCTTGAGAGGAAGTAGAGCCAATAATGAACTTTCTTAGCTGTGGCATTGCAGGACTGGACCAGGAGGAACTATTGGTGATATTCGTATCTAGGAACCTGAAGCTCTCAACCTCAGCACAATTGATGTAAACGGGAGTGTGTGCACCCCTCATCCCCCATCTTTCCTGAAGTCAATGATCTGGTGATATCTGGTGGGCTGCCATCTTTATTTAGGGCAGTACCCCCACTGGCAGCTGGAAGTAGACATCTTTAGGGCAGCACTGAGCCTTGATGCTGATGGTGACCAACAGCCACCCTACTTTGTGGCAACAGCATGATATCACACCAGTGATAGAAAGCTTGCCATCTTTAATAATGGTAATTACAATGGGTGATGGTGGGAGGGGGCCATCTTCATTTAGGGCATTAGTGGAACCAGCCCACCTTTGAAAATTAGAGGGAGACATGTTTATTTAGGGCATTAGTGAAACCATTCCCTGAAGAAATGAGAAGCATCCATTTTTATTTAGGGCAATAATACATCATCTTGTTGATTGCCAGAGGAAGCCATCTTGAACTGAGGCATGGCAGGCATCGAGTTGTAATTATACAGTAAAGACTTCGTGGAAACTGAGAGAAGAAGGGAAACGGCACACAGAATAAGAAATTAAAAGACCCGAGAGACAAAACTCCCTACCAAGCTTCCCGGAACTTCTTCATTACACTGGGTCGGGCCTGGTTTCGCCGCCGTCGGAACCAGCGCTCCACCTGGCGCGGGGTGAGGTTGCTGCTTTTGGCGAGGCTTTCAATTTCGCTCTGTGATGGAAGAGAGGTCGTCAACATCTGTCACCCGCCAAGCAAAAAAATAATCCAGTGGCAGTGGGGGTGGGGAGAGGGATAGTGGTGGGATGGTCAGGGAGGGGTGGTGTTGGGGTTGGGGAGGGGGTTGGATTTGGGGAGGGAGTTGGGGCTGGGGAGGGGGTTATAGTTGGGGAGAGGGTTGGAATTGTGAGGGGATTGGGGTTGGGGAGAGGATTGGGGAGGGGGAGAGATTTGGGGTTGGGGAGGGGGAGAGGGTTGGGGTTGGGGAGGGGGAGGATTGGGGAGGGGGTTGGGGAGAGGATTGGGGTTTGAATTGGGGAGAGGGTTAGAATTGTGAGGGAGTTGGAGTTGGGGAGAAGGTTAGGGCTGGGGTGGGGATTGAGGTTGGAGTTGGGGAGGATATTGGGGTTGGAGAGAAGGTTGGGGCTGGTGCTGGGGAGAGGGCTGGTGTGGCTGCTCAACCACCCATGCCAACCCTTCCACCTCCATCACCCTCCCCAACCCTCCTCCCCCAACCTCTCTTCCCCCACCCTCCTCACCAGTCTATCCATTCACAGCATTCTCCAGGCACTAACAAACTTCTCCAATGAATTTTCTCTCCACTTCACTGCTACTGGGCAGGTATGGGGTGGGGGGTGACGCTGGGGTGGGATAGGGGGGTAAGGGGTGAATGGCACCACCCCCCCCAGCTTTTGTTCCTGCTCTGAGCGACTGCATCCTTTCAGCACCAGCAAGTTCCCACATACCCACCTTCCCATGGCGCTCATCCAAAATTGGGCTGAGCACCGCAATTTCCTTAATTCCCACCCGTAAATACACAGCCCCATCCATCCCCATCACAAATCCCTCTCCCGTTCCCCATGTTGGGGCAACCTCCACCATCCCTGCCCATGGAGTCAGACCTTCCCCTCCTCCCTTGTCCCAGCTCAAAAGGGTCATCAAAGTCAAAGAGTTTGAATTAAGTGTGTCGACAACCTCCCACTCCCTGAGGTTCACTCTGCACAGACCCCACCCACCCAGCTGGACACAGGGGGTGGGAGTCGGGGGAGCAGAGGGGTTACACCCCAAACTTGAGATGGATTTCTTCCTCCTCCCCAAACCTGGGCAGGACAGTTCAGTTCAGCAGATCCAGTGCTCACCAGACTACTGTCTCCAAACTCTCCCCCACCCCCCGAGAAATCCACGTGCAATTCATCCACCCTTACCCTCTCCCCCACCCCTCTAGACTCTCCATCATAAGAGGCATTGTGCCTGATAGAATCAGGTGGTGGGAGAGGACGATGGGGGTGGTGGCAATGCCATTGCCCCCTCCCCCACCAACACCAATTGACTGAGGGAGGGATATGCGCCGAAGCACCTACCTGTTTGGGATGTTTCGATGAGAGACTGAAGGACTTTTCCAAAATAGGGTTGGGTTTCACCTTTAACCGGACCTTCTCTTTAATGCCCAGTAAGTGTGCGAAGTAAGTGGCTATGGTTCTGAAGGGTAGACAGGGGAGGGGGGTTTGGGGGTACACAGAGGGAGAGAGAGAGTCAGTATATATCCAGAGAATGAGCAGTAGTTCCCTGGGCAATAGATCAACCATAAGGGCTTGGTTCAAGATCATGGGTCAACAGGGTCACCATAGTGCTCTCCGGTCAAGGGTAAACAGGGTCACCAAGATCATGGGTCAACAGGGTCGCAATGGCGCTCTCTGGTCAAATGTCAATACGATCATTGAGGCTCTCAGGGCTACCAGTGCCATCAAAGATCAGTTGTGTCACCATGGCCCTCCATTCAAGGGTCAACATGTTCCAGTGAGACAGGGAAGTTCTGGTAGGGGACAGGAACCGTGGTGTACAAAGGCTGTAATAAATCTAGTCAAGAAGAAAAGGTTCAGAGAGCTAGGTAATGTTAGCGATCTAGAAGATTATACGGCTAACAGGAGAGACCTTACGAAGGAAATTAGGAGAGCCAGAAGGGGCCATGAGAAGGCCTTGGCGGGCAGGATTAAAGAAAACCCCAAGGCATTCTACAAGTATGTGAATAGCAAGAGGATAAGACGTGAAAGAATAGGACGTATCAAGTGTGACAGTGGGAAAGTGTGTATGGAACCGGAGGAAATAGCAGAGGTACTTAATGAATACTTTACATAAGTATTCACTATGGAAAAGGATCTTGGTGATTGTCGTGATGACTTGCAGCAGACTGAAAAGCTTGAGCAAGTAGATATTAAGAAAGAGGATGTGCTGGAGCTTTTGGAAAGCATCAAGTTGGATAAGTCACCGGGACCGGACGAGATGTACCCCAGGCTACTGTGGGAGGCGAGGGAGGAGATTGCTGAGCCTCTGGCGATGATCTTTGCATCAACAATGAGAGCAGGAGAGGTTCCGGAGGATTGGAGGGTTGCGGATGTTGTTCTTTTATTCAAGAAAGGGAGTAGACATAGCCCAGGAAATTATAGACTTGTGAGATGGATGGCTGACATGATCTTAGTCATACAGATGGAAAGACTCAGGTTCTTGAGAGCCAATTCAATTATAACATTTTCGGCTATCTGGGATCCATTTCTTGCCTACCTGGACAGGGCAGGGGGCAAGTGAACAATGTCCCCCCAGCTAATCTCTCACGGCCTTCATTCGAGACTTAATGTTTAGCACTTTTGAGCACTCTGTGCAACAGGCATCCCTCTAATGCAGGGGTCCCCAACCTTTTTTGCACTGCGGACTGGTTTAATATCGGCAATATTCTTGTGGACCGGCTGACCCGGCGGGGGGGTAGGGTTGCCAACGGCCAAGAGTAGCAGTCAAATACGTTGTGTTTACCCAGAGAAAGACTACAATGACCATGAAGCCTTACGCGGGCACCAGTGTGCATGCGTGACCTGTCGATCCCCTGCAAATCGTTTTTGGCGATTCTGTTCGGGGGGGGGTGTTAATCACGACCGTAATATCGGTGTTCAGTGGCTAATACACTCAGTTTCGTTTCTAAAAGGGTTTATCTAACAAATTTAATATTAAACACACAGCGCATATTTTTCTCACATGAATATAGTGATAAGTCAATTATCAGGGGAGGACAGGGGAGCTTGAAGTAAGTGTTGAACAAACTTCCAGTAGAAGTGGCAGAAGCAGGTTCGATATTATCATTTACAGAAAAATTGGATAGGTATATGGACAGGAAAGGAATGGAGGATTATGGGCTGAGTGCAGGTCGGTGGGACTAGGTGAGAGTAGAGTTCGGCACGGACTAGAAGGGCAGAGATGGCCTGTTTCCGTGCTGTAATTGTTATATGGTTATATAAGTCACTTATAAATCAATAGCATCATAACATTTTAAGTAACGTTTGGATATTAAACACACAGCATATATTTTCCTCATATGAACATATAAAATCATTGCAACACACCAATATCGCTGAATCAGTGGGAGCCCTGGGCTTGTTTCCCTGGAACAAGACGGTCCTATTGCGGGGTGATGGGAGACAGCGATACTCGAAGGGGGTTCCTTAAGTCCCGACTATTCCGCAATTTAGTTTTCCTTGCATTCATTGCAGAAAACCCCGCTTTGCAGAAATATATTGGAAATGGAAGCAACGTTTTCAGTGCTTTCGTGGCTATCTCAGGATATTTAGCCTTGACTTTGATCCGGAATGCCGGCAGAGATGTTATGTCAAACATACTTTTCAGCCCGCCGTCATTTGCAAGCTCGAGGAGTTGATCTCCTTCCCGCACTGACACGGATGATGCGCGGGTAATGACCTCACATGCGTAATGGCTCAACAGTGGGTGTGACAGGGAATGAGGAAAGGTCTAGCTGAATCATATCGCCAAACCATATCGTTTCCTCGCGGCCCGGTAGTGCATGCTCTGTGGCCCAGTACCGGTCCGCGGCCCAGCGGTTGGGGACCGCTGCTCTTATGTTTTGTCCTTTTTTTTCCCTTTTTTTTGCTCATTTTATTTTCACACATGGCTGAGCTTATATGTTCTTGTTGATTTGATTGTTTTTTGAAAATTTTGAAAATAAAGTATTTTTAAAAATTTTTTTGAAAAAGGGAGTAGAGATAGCCCAGGAAATTATAGACTTGTGAGTCTTACTCCAGTGGTTGGTAAGTTGATGCAGAAGTAGGAGACCTGAGAGGCAGGATTTATGAACATTTGGAGAGGTATAGTATGATTAGGAATAGTCAGCATGGCTTTGTCAAAGGCAGGTCGAGCCTTACGAGCCTGATTGAATTTTTTGAGGATGTGACTAAACACATTGATGAGGGTAGAGCAGTAGACGTAGTGTATATGGATTTCAGCAAGGCATTTGATAAGGTACCCCATGCCAGGCTTATTGAGAAAGTAAGGAGGCATGGAATCCAAGGGGATCCAGAACTGGCTTGCCCACAGAAGACAAAGAGTGGTTGTAGACGGGTCATATTCTGCATGGAGGTCGGTGACCAGTGGTGTGCCTCAGGGATCTGTTCTGGGACCTCTAGTCTTTGTGATTTTTATAACTGACCTTGATGAGGAAGTGGAGGGATGGGTTAGTAAGTTTGCTGATGATATAAAGGTTGGGCGTGTTGTGGATAGTGTGGAGGGCTGTCAGAGGTTACAGCGGGACATTGATAGGATGCAAAACTGGGCTGAGAAGTGGCAGATGGAGTTCAACCCAGATAAGTGTGAGGTGGTTCATTTTGGTAGGTCAAATATGATGGCAGAATATAGTATTAATGGTAAGACTCTTGGCAGTGTGGAGGATCAGAGGGATCTTGGGGTCCGAGTCCATAGGACACTCAAAGCAGCTGCGCAGGTTGACTCTGTGGTTAAGAAGGCATACAGTGTATTGGCCTTCATCAATCGTGGAATTGAATTTAGGAGCCGAGAGGTAATGTTGCAGCTATATAGGACCCTGGTCAGACCCCACTTGGGGTACTGTGCTCAATTCTGGAAGGAAGGATGTGGAAACCATAGAAAGGATGCAGAGTAGATTTACAAGGATGTTGCCTGGATTGGGGAGCATGCCTTATGAGAATAGATTGAGCGAACTTGGCCTTTTCTCCTTGGAGCGACGGAGGATGAGAGGTGATCTGATAGATGTGTATAAGATAATGAGAGGCATTGATCGTGTGGATATTCAGACGCTTTTTCCCAGGGCTGAAATGGCTGCCACAAGAGGGTACAGGTTTAAGGTGCTTGGGAGTAGGTACAGAGGAGATGTTGGGGTAAATTTTTTTTACGCAGAGTGGTCAGTGTGTGGAATGGGCTGCCGGCAACGGTGGTGGAGGTAGATACAATAGGGTCTTTTAAACGACTTTTGGATAGGTACATGAAACTTAGAAAAATAGAGGGCTATGGGTAACCCTAGTAATTTCTAAGTTAGGGACATGTTCGGCATAAGTTTGTGGGCCGAAGGGCCTGTATTATGCTGTAGGTTTTCTATGTTAACATAGTCAACAAGATTAAAGTTTAGGGCAAGTAAGATCAGAGGTAAATATGGTAACTATGGCAACCAAAGACAACGGTCAACATGTTCACAAGATCAAAGGTCAACAGGGTCACCATGGCTCCCTGGTCAAGTCAACAGGGTTGGCAAGGCTAAAGGTCAATGTGGTTACCACAGCACCCAATGTCAAGGGTCAAAAAGGTCACCATGGCTCTGTGATCAAACGTCAACAGGGTCACCAAGGCAGGGATACCATGGGACTTCAGCTAAGGACCATCATGGCTCCCCTATCTCCAAAAGGTCAGCTGGGTCAGTGTGGAGTTCGGCTGGATCAACCAAGCAAAGGAGCCAAGGTTCAACTGGGCCGCTGAGACATCCAGAGCAGCAGTCCCACCCCAGCGACTCCTTCCTTCAGCCAAACCCCTGGTGGACTCCCAGGCAGCATTCATTCCAGAGTTCACCCCATTCCGAGTTCTCCAAGAACAGGCAGACAGAATAGACAGCCTCCAGATCCACCATCCCACAACACTCGTTACGGGTGAGTGAGCGCCTCTCCGCGGAGAACAGCCCTTAACAATCCTCACCCCCCCCCCACCCTGAGAGAAGGGTCTTCCTCACACAGAATCACCCGCCACCAGCCCTTTTGAACCCCCCACTTACCCAGGGAGGGTCTGAATTTGGAGACCCACTTCTGCCCCAAAACCATTGCCAGTGCCAAGTCCCAAGTCCCATGAAACGTGGTGATATGGAGGACGCAGCCATTTTACTGGGGTAAGCAGGGTCGACCTGGGGATTATTGTCCAACAGGAACAGCCCCTTTGGCTCAATATGTCGAGATTAAACCAAACCAACTCCGCCCACATGGATGGCATAGGCTGGATGGGCGGAATGGTCTGTTTCTGTGCTGGATACCTCGACAACTCATAAATCAGGGACAGAAGTTCAACCCAGCCTCCTCCACACTCTGTTACCTGGGGCACCCCACCACAACCCCAAATTCTCACTCTACACAGCCACCCACCTTGGCCCTTGGAGACTCACTGTTCAGACAACCTACTGCTCCTGTTCGCGATGGAATTGACCGGCTCTGATGCCGGCTTCCACTCTCAACACCAACTTGTATCCACGCCCATGGATGCTGCCTGATCTGCTGGACATTCCCAGCTTCGCTACAGACTTTTGGCACCTGCATCCTTCTGCATTTGCCTTAATCCCATTCATTGAACTGTCCTTGGTAACTTGACCCTTTACCTCACCCAGACAACCATGGTCTCTGCCCTTTGTTGGACACCTCCTTCATTTGGTCCACTTCCACTCCTGTCTCTTGACAGTAGGTGAGTGGTCTCTCCAAGTCTCTAGCCCCCTCCATGTCTCCCTCACCTCTCAAGCTATCCCCCCCCTTCTCTGTCCATCTCTCCCCTCTCCCTTCCTCCATCTCTTCTCCCACCATCCCTCTCCCTTTCTCCCCATCTCTCCCTCTCCATTTCTCCTGTCTCTTAAAGATCTCTCCCACCCGTCCTCCCTCACCCTCCCTCCGTCCATCTTTGTCTCTCCCTCTCCATCTCACCCATCTCTCCCAGATCTCTCCCACTCCTTTCCCCTCCCGCCACCTGTCTCTCCCTCCCTCCTTCTCTCCCGCCCACCCCCCCCCCACCATTGTCCGTTTTGCAGACAGAGCAGGCCTTACCTCTCAAAGACGTATCGGATCAACATCAGAACGAAGGCACAAGGAATGGTGACGTAGAGGTCGCTGGCCTTGGCGTAGACGCGCCCGTCGCGGTCCTCCAGGTCAGCCCACGTCAGGTTGTACGGGAGCCAGAGGCGGTCCCACCAGAACCAGTCATAAATAGTCTGCAGCATCCTGTGGGTTGGGACAGCAGTGAGTGGGCGATTTAATCATACATTAAACTTTTCATTTCTGGGATTGTTCTAGTAAACCTCTTTTGAACCCTCTCCAGGAGAGGCATATCGGTCCTTCGATAGGGGGCACAAAATGGGTCACAATATTCTGAACGCAGGCTCACCAATGCCTTACAAAGCCTCCTTGCTTTTATATTCAAGCTCTCTCAAACTGAACGGTAACACCCCATATCAACATTTCCAATTATCCGGAGAGACTGGACTCGAACCTACGACCTCTCCCATACAGAAGGACGAGGGCAGTAACTACAGGAGAACATAGACCGTGTCTCACCACCCTTCCCCTCAAGTACAGAGACCAGTATTGTACGTGGTGCTTCAAATGAGCTCCCAATCTACCTCACCATGATTCTTGCACTTCATCTGTCTGCCTGCACTGCACTTTCTCTGGAACTGTGACACTCTATCCAAATGAACTTGTCACTTGTACATTGAAGCATACAGTGAGATGTGTTGTTTGCTGGGGTGGGGGGGGGGTCACGTTTCCAGTGCCAACATAATATGCCCACAACTTACTAACCCTAATGCGTGCGTCTTTGAAATGTGGGAGGGGCCTGGAGCACGGTGGGGGGGGGGGGACACTTGCAAACTCCTCGTAGACAGCAGCAGGAAGTGAACACCGACCGTGCGGCTAGTGTTGTGAAGCCTTCCACCGTCGTGCAATGCATTGTTCTCCTTTTGTACTCGCTGAATGTACTTGTGTGTGGATGATCTGTCTGCATGACAGGCCCACAAAAGCTTTTCACTGCCTCAGTACATGAGACAACAATAAACCAATTCTCATCCTCACGCAGCTTCACCAATACAATTGGATTTAAACTGGTTTATTGTTGTCACATGTACCGAGATACAGTGAAAAGCTTGTCTTGCATGCTGTTCACACAGATCAGATCATCGAGGGAGAACCAGGTAAAACAGTAACAGAATGCAGAGTAAAGTGTAACAGCTCCAGACAAACCGCAGCGCAGGCAGACAAAAAGGTGCAGAGGACACAGCAGCGTAGATTGTGAGGTCTTATTGCACTAGAGAACTGTTCAATAGTTTTATAACAGCTGGATGAAAGCCAAGTTTAGCCTAGTACGTGCTTTCAGGCTTTTGTGTCTTCTGCCCGATGGGACAGGGGAGAGGAATGCCCAGGGTGGGTGTTTTCCTGGGGCACTGAGAAGCATAGCCAGAAACACATCCTCAATTCCTTTCACAGAAAGACAGAGCAGCACTGGGCCCTCACCCCACCGCGTCTGCTCCCGACCATGACTTTGCCTGCATGTGATCCAAACCCCTCCACTCTCTGCACATTCACGTGCCTGTGCAAAAGCCTCTACGGTTTCTGCCTGTAGCATTGGGGCGCCACGGTAGAGTAGAGGTTAGCGCGACGCTATTACAGCTCGGGGCTTTGCAGCTCAGAGTTCAATTCGTCCTTTGTTAGCAAGTTTGTACGTTCCTTCCTGTGTGTGTGTGAGTGTCCTCCGGGTGCTTTGGTTTCCTCCCACGGTCCAAAGATGCACCAGTTAACAGGATAATTGGCCATTATAAGTTGTCATGTGATTAGGCTAGGGTTCATTCAGTGTGTTGCTCGGTGGCGCGGCTGGTTGGATCGGGAGTCCCTGTTCTGTGCGTATCTCAACAATAAAAATAAATCAATCATTTCTGGCAGCACATTCCAGACACACACCAATCTTTGTGTAAAAAATCTTGCCTGCTCATTGCCTTTGAACTTTCCCCCTCTCACATATGACCATATAACCATATAACAATTACAGCACGGAAACAGGCCATCTCGGCCCTTCTAGTCCGTGCTGAACTCTTACTCTCACCTAGTCCCACCGACCTGCACTCAGCCCATAACCATCCATTCCTTTCCTGTCCATATAGCTGTCCAATTTAACTTTAAACGACAACATCGAACCTGCCTCAACCACTTCTGCTGGAAGCTCGTTCCACACAGCTACCACTCTCTGAGTAAAGAAGATCCCCCTCATGTTACCACTAAACTTTTGCCCTTAAACTCTCAACTCATGTCCTCTTGTTTGAATCTCCCCCACTCTCAATGGAAAAATTCTAACCACATCAACTCTGTCTATCCCCCTCATAATTTTAAACATCTCTATTAAGTCCCCCCTCAACCTTCTACGCTCCAAAGAATAAAGACCTAACTTGTTCAACCTTTCTCTGTAACTTAGGTGATGAAACCCAGGTAACATTCTAGTAGATCTTCTCTGTACTCTCTCAATTTTATTGACATCTTTCCTATAATTCGGTGACAAAAACTGTACACAATACTCTAAATTTGGCCTCACCAATGCCTTGTACAATTTCAAGATTACATCCCAACTCCTATACTCAATGCTCTGATTAATAAAGGCCAGCATACCAACAGCTTTCTTCCCCACCCTATCCACATGAGATTCCACTTTCAGGAAACTGTGCACCATTATTCCTAGATCCCTCTGTTCTACTGCATTCTTCAATGCCCTACCATTTACCATGTATGTCCTATTTTGATTAGTCCTACCAAAACGTAGCACCTCACATGTAGCAGCATTAAACTCCATCTGCCATCTTTCAGCCCACTCTTCTAACTGGCCTAAATCTCTCTGCAAGCTTTGAAAACCTACTTCATTATCCACAGCACCACCTATCTTAGTATCATCTGCATACTTACTAATCCAATTTACCACCCCATCATCCAGATCATTAATATATATGACAAACAACATTGGACCCAGTACAGATCCCTGAGGCACACCACTAGTCACCAGCCTCCAATCTGACAAACAGTTATCCACCGCTACTCTCTGGCATCTCCCATCTAGCCACTGCTGAATCCATTTTACTAAGTCAATATTAATACCTAATGATTGAACTTTCCTAACTAACCTTCCGTGTGGAACCTTGTCAAAGGCCTTACTGAAGTCCACTTCAAAAAGTTCAATAAGATTTGTCATAAGATCTAAGGAGCTGGTGGTAGACCTGAGGAGAGCTAAGGTACCGGTGACCCTGTTTCCATCCAAGGGGTCAGTGTGGACATGGTGGAGGACTACAAATACCTGGGGATATGAATTGACAATAAACTGGACTGGTCAAAGAACACTGAGGCTGTCTACAAGAAGGGTCAGAGCCGTCTCTATTTCCTGAAGAGACTGAAGTCCTTTAACATCTGCCGGACGATGCTGAGGATGTTCTACGAGTCTGTGGTGGCCAGTGCTATCATGTTTGCTGTTGTGTGCTGGGGCAGCAGGCTGAGGGTAGCAGACACCAACAGAATCAACAAACTCATTCGTAGGGCCAGTGATGTTGTGGGAATGGAACTGGACTCTCTCACGGTGGTGTCTGAAAAGAGGATGCTGTCTAAGTTGCATGCCATCTTGGTCAATGTCTCCCATCCACTACATAATGTACTGGGTGGGCACAGGAGTACATTCAGCCAGAGACTCATTCCTCCGAGATGCAGCACAGAGCGTCATAGGAAGTCATTCCTGCCTGTGGCCATCAAACTTTACAACTCCTCCCTTGGAGGGGCAGACACCCTGAGCCAATAGGCTGGTCCTGGACTTATTTCATAATTTACTGGCATAATTTACATATTACTATTTAACTATTTATGGTTCTATTACTATTTATTCTTTATGGTGCAACTGTAATGAAAACCAATTTTCCCCGGGATCAATAAAGTATGACTATGACAAACATGACCTTCCATGCACAAATCCATGTTGACTGTTCCTAATCAGACCCTGTCTATCCAGATAATTATATATACCATCTCTAAGAATACTTTCCATCAATTTACCCACCACTGACGCCAAACTCACAGGCCGATAATTGCTAGGTTTACTCCTAGAACCCTTTTTAAACAATGGAACAACATGAAGCAATACGCCAATCTTCCAGCACCATCCCCATTTTAATGACATTTGAAATATTTCTGTCAGAGCCCCTGCTATTTCCACACTAACTTCCCTCAAGGTCCTAGGGAGTATCCTGTCAGGACCTGGAGACTTATCCATTTTTATATTCCTTAAAAGCACCAGTACTTTCTCTTCTTTAATCAGCATAGTTTCCATAACTTCCCCACCTGTTTCCGTTATCTTACACAATTCAATATCCTTCTCCTTAGTGAATACCGAAGAAAAGAAATTGTTCAGAATCTCCCCCATCTCTTTTGGCTCCACACATAGACATCCACTCTGATTCTCTAAGGGACCAATTTTATCCCTCACTATCCTTTTGCTATTAAAATAACTGTAGAAACCCTTTGGATTTATTTTCACCTTACTTGCCAAAGCAGCCTCATATCTTTTAGCTTTTATAATTTATTACTTAAGATTCTTTTTACATTCTTTATATTCCTCAAGCACCTCATTTACTCCATGCTGCCTATATTTATTGTAGATATCTCTCTTTTTCTGATCCAAGTTTCCAATATCCCTTGAAAACCATGGCTCTCTCCAACTTTTAACCTTTCCTTTCAACCTAACAGGAACATAAAGATTCTGTACCCTCAAAATTTCACCTTTAAATGACCTCCATTTCTCTATTACATTCTTCCCATAAAATAAATTGTCCTAATCCACTCCTTCTAAATCCTTTTGCATCTCCTCAAAGTTAGCCTTTCTCCAATCAAAAATCTCAACCCTGGGTCCAGTCCTATCTTTCTCCATAATTATATTGAAACTAATAGCATTGTGATCACCGGACCCGAAGTGCACCCCAACACATACCTCCGTCACCTGACCTATCTCATCCCTAACAGGAGATCCAACACTGCCCCTTCTGTAGTTGGTATCTCTATGTATTGCTGCAAAAAAACTGTCCTGCACACATTTTACAAACTCCAAACCATCCAGCCCTTTTACAGTATGGGCTTCCCAGTCTACGTGTGGACAATTAAAATCTCCCACAATCACAACCTTGTGCTTACTACTCCTTCTTCCCCTCTCTGTCTCCCTCCCTCCTCTGTCCCTCTCGCCCAGGCAGCTTCCTGGCGAACCTCTACTGCACCCTCCCCAAAGCCTCCTCATCCTTCCTGTAACGGGGGCGACCAGAACTGAATGCAACACTCCAGATGTGACCTGGCCAAAACTTCACACAACTGCATCGTAACTTTGTGACCTTTATTCTGAACCGATAAAGGTAAGCACGTTGTACACCCCTTTACTGACTTGGCTACCTGTCTGGCCACTTTCAGGGAGCTGTGACTTGGACCTCAAGATCCCTCTGTACATCAGTGCTATTAACGGGTCTTGCTATTAACCGTGTACCTTTGTTTGGGACTGATCTAGGAATGCCACATCCAACTGACATCCCCCCTATTCACTCTCTCCCCTTCACTTTGTCCATCTCTCCCCATGTCTCTTCCCCTCTCCCTGTCTTTTCCTCCCTTTCTTTCCCTCCCTGCCACTTACTCTTCATCTCCCTCCCTCCTCCTCTGTCCCTGTCCCATTCCCTCTGCCTCTCTGCATCTCTCCCTCCCATCTCTGCCCCTCTCCCTCCTCCTCGTTGTAACTCCCCCTCTCCCTCCTTCTTCCCCTCTGTCCCCCTCACTCCCCGTCCCTCTCCCTCCCTCTGTCCCTCTCCCACCACCGTACCTCTCCCTACCCTCCCTCCTCTGTCCCTCTCCCTATCCCTACCCTCTTTCTGTCCTCCCTACCCCTCACCCTCTCTCTCTCCCTCCCCCTCCATATCCCTCTCTGTCCCTCTCCATTCCCCTCCCCCTTCCCTCTCCTTCCCCCTCCCCCTTCCCTCTCCTTCCCCCTACCCCAGCCCTCGTCTCTCCCTCCCCTTCACTGCCCGCTCTCTCTTGGAGAGTTATGTAAACACAGAAACTGTCACTGGCAAACTTCCTCATGTTGTCGGCACTTAGCAACCAGGGAGAGAGCAAACTTGGCAAAGAGCGGGACATGGGCAGAGGCAGGACGCTCATGGGAAGGGAAGGCCCCAGCCGGGTCTGTCCTGTGCCTCGAGCCCCTCGGAGGGGAGATCAACCTGAGGGGCCCCCAGGGGAGGTCAGTTCGAGTCAAACCAGGGGAGGGTCAGAGGTGAGATGGAGTGGGGGTAGGAGAGTGGGTTCCAGGTCCCTCGTGAACATCTTCAAAGAAGTCCAGGATGAACTGTATGGCCCTCGCCTGGAATCACACACGGTCTCACACAGCACTGAAACCGGGCATTCGGCCCAAATTCAAAAAGAAATACAATAGAAAATGCCTGCAAGAAAATTAATTTCATGACAACATACAGTCTGTAGCAGCCAGCAATTCCCCCACTTACTCCAAACCTAATCACAGGATAATTGACAATGGCCTATTAACCAGTATGCCTTTGGATGGAGGGAGGGAGGAAATTGGAAAACCCGGAAGAAACCCACAGGGCTCACGGGGAGAACGTACAGACAGTGCACCCGGATCACTGGTATGGTAAAGCGTTGTGCTAACCACTACGCTACCATGCTGTGTAACATATACACATTTCGATAATGATTTTACTTTGAACTACATGCCAAACAAGATTGCCATCTAAGCTCGTCCCATATGTCCATACGCGAGGAAATCTGCAGATGCTGGAAATTCAAACAACACACACAAAATGCTGGTGAACGCAGCAGGCCAGGCAGCATCTCTAGGAAGAGGTACAGTCGACGTTTCGGGCCGAGACCCTTCGTCAGGACTAACTGAAGGAAGAGCTAGTAAAAGTTGGAGGGGGAGGGGGGGATCCAAAATGATAGGGAAGACAGGAGGGGGAGGGATGGAGCCAAGAGCTGGAGAAGGGAGAGGATCATGGGATGGGAAGCCTGGGGAGAGAGAAGGGGGGAGGGGAGCCCGGAGGGTGGAGAGCGGGCAAGGAGATATAGTGAGAGGGACAGAGGGAGAAAAAAAGAGAGAAAAAAAAAAGACATAAATAAATAACAGATGGGGTACGAGGGGGAGGTGGGGCCTTAGCGGAAGTTAGAGAAGTCAATGTTCATGCCATCAGGTTGGAGGCTACCCAGACGGAATATAAGGTGTTGTTCCTCCAACCTGAGTGTGGCTTCATCTTTACAGTAGAGGAGGCCGTGGATAGACATATCAGAATGAGAACGGGACGTGGAATTAAAACGTGTGGCCACTGGGAGATCCTGCTTTCTCTGGCGGACAGAGCGTAGGTGTTCAGCAAAACGGTCTCCCAGTCTGCGTCGGGTCTCGCCAATATATAGAAGGCCACATCAGGAGCACTGGACGCAGTATATCACCCCAGCCCACTCACAGGTGAAGTGTTGCCTCACCTGGAAGGACTGTCTGGGGCCCTGAATGCTGGTAAGGGAGGAAGTGTAAGGGCATGTGTAGCACTTGCTCCGCTTACAAGGATAAGTGCCAGGAGGGAGATCAGTGGGGAGGGGGGAGGGTCGAATGGACAAGGGAGTCGCATAGGGAGCGATCCCTGCGGAAAGCGGGGGGGGGGGGGAGGGAAAGATGTGCTTAGTGGTGGGATCCCGTTGGAGGTGGTGGAAGTTACGGAGAATAATATGTTGGACCCGGAGGCTGGTGGGGCGGTAGGTGAGGACAAGGGG